>NW_018128149.1:150529-151592 GCF_001952655.1 Monopterus albus | reverse complement strand
TTTCCTCCCCACTGTCACCAAGTGCTTGCTCAAGGGGGATTTGTTGGGTTTTCCCTCTGTAATAATAGTGATAACAGTAAGGTCTAGACCTTACTTTGTAAAGTGTCCTGAGATGACTTTTGTTGTGATTTGGCACTATACAAATAAAATTTGATTTGATTTGATGTTTTCTTGGCCTTGGAAAAACGTGTCTGATAGAAAAACATTCAGGGAAAAGCTCAGAGTTCACAAAGAAGCTTTATCCAGAACTTTCAACCAAACCCAACAGATTTTTTCACTGGAAAGAGAAGAACTGTCCAGTGGCTCCAAGGTTGGCCAGGTGATGCTCATTAGATTTGTCCTGTATGAACCTTAATTAAATCACCAGTGGCGCTGCCCCAACGTGTCCTTTGCACCGCAGCTGCTTCCCTCCTCTTCCATAGATCATGTTGTCAATACTAAGTCGACCTGTGCATGAGAAGCGGGGCTCGATTGCAGCATGAACAGCAGGGAAACTAATTCTTATCTCACAGGTACAGTAACTGACTAACATCCATCCTCAGAAGCTGCTGGCTCAGCAAATGTTTCACACTTCACGTTTCCATGAAGTTCAGTTTGAGCTGAATTTGTTTGCAGGAGAGAAAAAGTAAGAGCTCTTCATGCAGTCAGGTGGGACGTGGGATTAATCATTTGAACACATGCAGAGCCAGAGCTCAGCTCAGGCTGCTGCCCTTGAAACGCTGCTCGAATGCATCAGTGCATGAAGTCAAAGTGGTGTTATGCAGAGCTCACTTATTTGGTAGTAAAATGTTTGTTGGTGGTTCAGTCAGGCTGGAGACAGAGAGCTGTGCTGCAGCGCCTCCTGGTGGCCGCTCATGACCAGGAGGACACGGTGACAAGAGACAAAGGATGACAGAGAGGAAACCAGAAAGAGCTGAGAAGAAGAGCGAATGCAAAAAGATGCTGTATCTAAACTTTCCTTTATGATTTGAAAAATCCAACAAATTGTAGTTTTGATATCCAGAATTAAATGATCAGCGATTGTATTATCAATCCAACATGGATTATTGTCTCCTAGTTTGAT
>NW_018128149.1:145807-148922 GCF_001952655.1 Monopterus albus | reverse complement strand
TTTCCTCCCCACTGTCACCAAGTGCTTGCTCAAGGGGGATTTGTTGGGTTTTCCCTCTGTAATAATAGTGATAACAGTAAGGTCTAGACCTTACTTTGTAAAGTGTCCTGAGATGACTTTTGTTGTGATTTGGCACTATACAAATAAAATTTGATTTGATTTGATGTTTTCTTGGCCTTGGAAAAACGTGTCTGATAGAAAAACATTCAGGGAAAAGCTCAGAGTTCACAAAGAAGCTTTATCCAGAACTTTCAACCAAACCCAACAGATTTTTTCACTGGAAAGAGAAGAACTGTCCAGTGGCTCCAAGGTTGGCCAGGTGATGCTCATTAGATTTGTCCTGTATGAACCTTAATTAAATCACCAGTGGCGCTGCCCCAACGTGTCCTTTGCACCGCAGCTGCTTCCCTCCTCTTCCATAGATCATGTTGTCAATACTAAGTCGACCTGTGCATGAGAAGCGGGGCTCGATTGCAGCATGAACAGCAGGGAAACTAATTCTTATCTCACAGGTACAGTAACTGACTAACATCCATCCTCAGAAGCTGCTGGCTCAGCAAATGTTTCACACTTCACGTTTCCATGAAGTTCAGTTTGAGCTGAATTTGTTTGCAGGAGAGAAAAAGTAAGAGCTCTTCATGCAGTCAGGTGGGACGTGGGATTAATCATTTGAACACATGCAGAGCCAGAGCTCAGCTCAGGCTGCTGCCCTTGAAACGCTGCTCGAATGCATCAGTGCATGAAGTCAAAGTGGTGTTATGCAGAGCTCACTTATTTGGTAGTAAAATGTTTGTTGGTGGTTCAGTCAGGCTGGAGACAGAGAGCTGTGCTGCAGCGCCTCCTGGTGGCCGCTCATGACCAGGAGGACACGGTGACAAGAGACAAAGGATGACAGAGAGGAAACCAGAAAGAGCTGAGAAGAAGAGCGAATGCAAAAAGATGCTGTATCTAAACTTTCCTTTATGATTTGAAAAATCCAACAAATTGTAGTTTTGATATCCAGAATTAAATGATCAGCGATTGTATTATCAATCCAACATGGATTATTGTCTCCTAGTTTGATACCTGCACTGTAGACGTTCTGTGGAGGAACAGCCAGGGCCTCACTGGCTGCTTCCACATCTCAAGCCTTAATACTCAAGCCTGATCTTCTGCTGGTGCTTCACATTCATGTGCGTAAGTGACCTGTATCTGGGCTCTGCTTTGGATGTGATGTGCATCTTGGTTGTACATGTGCTTTGATTGTGTATGTGCTTTGTCTCTAGGGGCCACTATATTGGCCTGATCCACCACATGTGAAACGTCCTGGTCTCTCCACTGACCCCATCGCTGTCGTCGCTCTTCTCCATGTTTATTGTTACCGGTCTGTGAGGGGCCGATGCTGAATGATGATGACAGGCTGTATGTGCAGATGAGGAGACATTAAAACCATCACATGGATTCTGATCTGACCGTTCTGACGGCGCTCGCTCGGTCAGAGGTCGGAGAGGAATTGGGTCTAGGAGGATATACGCATGTGGCCCAGATCTGGTCTGAGGACACCTGGTCTTGTCTGTTCACACTGCTGTGGACACAGCAGGTCTGAGTCACTGCAGCTGGGATGGGTGAAATGAACCAGGTGAAACAAGTGAGTCTGGGAAGTAGCAGGAACTTTAGTGAATGTCAAAAATCATGAGTCACAAGTTGATGCTGTTGCAAATGTCAGTCGATACACATCACAATGTCTGTGAGCTGGAAACCAGGTAAGAAGCCAAATAAGTCACAAATGAATCAAACTTTAACCTCAGCAAATGGTCACAGTTTGAATTAAATTGATAAACTAATTATGAGCAAAAAGAAGTTAATGCATAAAATCACTTAAGTAAAAGTTCAGCATCAACCAGCAGATCATCCATAAGTGATCAACTATCAATACAGTAGAATCAGCCCTCAGACAGAATGTGGACGTATTAGCAGAACATGGCATTAAGGCTGAATACAAGGTTAAATGATGAGAAATGTCAAGATGATAAAACACAGAAATGTACAACAATATAACAAAACACTTAGGACACACTTAGGACCCCCCCGGAAGTACAAACCCACCGACACTAACTTGTGTGGCAATGTAACGTTAGGTTAACTTAGTTCAAGCTAACTTTTCAAATTATTTTAACAGCTTTTCTCTAATGGATGCAAAGCCACTGTTGGAATATTTATGCACCTTTTGTAAACCTTAAAGCGGTTTTTGTAGGTGGAAGCGGACTTCTCTTCGTGGGAAATCTGTAAGACCTCATTTATACTTGGGCGACTACTCTCCCATTGATCTCTGTCTGAGTTGACCTCAACAATTGCTTCATCTAAATCATCAACATGTCTTTTAGACCCCATCCTGACCGGGCTGCGCAAAGACATTTTACCCCTAATCAGCACGTCCATATTATCATCAACTTTATTTATATTAAATCTGATTAACCTCTCTCTATTAACAGGTTATATTCCACAGGCATTTAATGTTGCTGTAATTAAACCTCTACTCAAAAGGCCTACTCTGGACCCAGGTGTTCTAGCTAATTATAGACTAATATCCAATTTCCCCTTTAGGTCTAAAATCCTTGAAAAAGCTGTTGCATACCATTCCTTAGTTATAGGCCTAGTTACATTCTTCAAATTGACATTGATATTGGCTAAATGCCCACCAGAATTGAGAGTTTGACTCTAGAGGAGCACTGCAAACAAGAGATGGATATTTGTGAGTTTAACATATATAATTATACATAATTATTCATTATAATGATTAAACATCTGCTCAAAAAGCCTACTCTTGAACACAGTATGCTATCTAATTATAGGCAGTGTGCCTACTGGACGAACAGGTCAGTGGATGATGCTGTCAGCTTGGCACTGTGTTGCATCCTGCAACACCTTGACTCCCCAGGGACCTATGCACAGGCCCTCTTTATAGACCTGATGTTGGCATTCAACACCATCATCATGGGCATCCTCCACTCCAAACTAACCCAGCTCACTGAGCCTGCTCCCACCTATCACAACTTTCTGACAGACAAGAAGCAGCAGGTGAGGCTGGGGAAAACCACATCCAGCACCCGGACTATCAGCACAGTGTAATACCCCA
>NW_018128149.1:142310-145063 GCF_001952655.1 Monopterus albus | reverse complement strand
GGGTCTGTCGGAGGTTTCTTCCGTTAAAGGGAGTTTTTCCTCCCCACTGTCGCCAAGTGCTTGCTCAAGGGGGATTTGTTGGGTTTTCCCTATGTAATAATATTGATAACAGTAAGGTCTAGACCTTACTTTGTAAAGTGTCCTGAGATGACTTTTGTTGTGATTTGGCACTATACAAATAAAATTTGATTTGATTTGATTTAATACAACTCATTCAGAGCTGTGCTCACACCTTAAAGAACTACAGGCTGTGTTTGGTTCCAGGGGGTCCATGGATCCTTTAAGTCCAACAGGTCCAGAATCTGCTGCTCACATTTAAGGCCTCAGTGGGTCCACGGATCCTTTAAGTCCAACAGGTCCAGAATCTGCTGCTCAAATTTAAGGCCTTCTTCTGATGTAACACTGCACTTGACTGCTTCAGTAGCAGCCTCATGACCTGGTCACATGGATCTGTGCGACTCTGGGACTCCACACCAGTCGGTCAGAACTGAAGGAGCTTCTAGGATGAGAGCTGAAACCTCTTCAAGGATCGGCACAAGTCCAGGGACCAACTCCAGCTCTTTGGATCCACCATGACCTGGCTGACACCTGGCTGACTGAGGGTCTCCACAGACACAGCTTTTTGTCAGTCGAGTCAGTATCCAGCCGCCCTGTAGCCCCGCCCTGTGTGAACCGGCCTCTCACAGCTTTATATTATACGGTATATTATATATTATATTATGCGTGTGTGTGGGGCGGACGCATGGTGAAGAGGCTGGTAGTGATGTGTCCCGGAGACTATCAGTGGTCACGATGTGAAGATAAATCCATAGTCGTGCCGAGGAAGAGTGGGGGTTGGGGCAGAGAAAGTGTTGGTCCACAGTGAGACTCTTTCTCCAGGGACCACCTCTGTTAGTCCCTCACAAACCTCCGACCCCGTGGATCCTGTCAGAGCGGTTTCAGCTTAACAACCCGACACACTGACTGGTTTCTGGTTTGTGGCTGCAGACAGGGTTCCGACCCCTTCGCTTTCTGACACTTTATTGTGTTGTGAAAATGGATCAAACTGCCATTTTTACATCAGCACTAAATAACTCACAACTATAAAGTTAAACATGTTTTTAAAAATGTTTGCTGATTCATTAAAAACCACAGACTGAGGTCTGTTCTGTCCAAAAGTCTTCTGAGCCTTTGCTGTGGCTCCAAACTGTGCTCAGCTGCTTCCTGTTTGCTTCGTCCTCATTGACCAGACTGGATCCGCCTGTGGCAAACTGGGCCGAATGGACAGAGTTTGGAAAGACACACACCAGGCTCTGCTCTTCACCTGCTAATGTAACCGGTCGCCTTTGGGTCTCTAAACTGTCCTCTTAATCCTCGCCTGTCCCTCTGGTGACTGGCCGTGCTGCGTTGTGTTAGCTTTGGGACACATGGACCGACACAGTTGCTATTCACGGGGCCCTTTATTGCTGGTCACAGAAGAAAAATACATACAACAGTTAGCCTCCAGTGAATGCTCAGCTCGCTCCTCTTACCACTCGACACCGTGACGGAAAGAGAGCGGGAGATGCGCAGGGTAATAACATACAAACTATAATACATATCTTGGACATACCTGGTCACAGAAGAAAAATACATACAACAGTTAGCCTCCAGTGAATGCTCAGCTCGCTCCTAAACAAAAACACACAACAAGTTTACCCATGCGACCCAAGGTGGGCGATAAAAGTAAAATAGTCGTAAATGGATGGAGCGCTCACCTCTTACCACTCGACACCCTAACGGAAAGAGAGCGGGAGAGGTGCGCGACCCCTATTTATATCCGGCTACCAACGAAGAAAAGCATGGCTCAGTTGCGAGTCCTAGTGGAGTGGAGGCTTCCCTGACCAGGCATGTCAATTAACTTACACATGAACCAAAACATTTTGTGTAATTATTATACCCCGGTTACACTAACACCGTCCCTACAGTGAAGCATGGTGGGGGCAGCGTCCTGATTTGGGGGGGCTTCTCAGTTGCAGGGACAGGGAGACCGGTCAGAACTGAGGGATGGATGAATGCAACTGGACACAGAGAGGTCCTGACTTAGAGCCCAGAGAACATCTGTGCAGAGCCCCAGAGTTCACAGAACACTTCCTATCCAGTCTGATGGAGCCTGAGAGGATCTGCAGGAAGAATGGAACCAACTAGCCAAATCCAGGTGTGCACAGCTGGTAGAGACTCAGCTGAGAAGCCTGGAGCTACACCTGCTGCCAAAGGGGGTCCTACAGAGTCCTGGGTTAAGGCTCTGGGTATTTTTGTACATGAGAGCTCAGCTGTGGTTTTTCTCATTTGCACCAGTGTCACCATGTTTTCACTATGTTCCTCTGGGTTATTGAGTGTAGACTAATTGGCAGCAGTGGAAATGTCCACAGGTTTCTTTGTATCAGCTGACAGTGAATCCACAGGACAGTGAAGGGATGTGAACAAGATGGGGTCCTGAAGCCACTGGAATAGAAATCAACCAGCTATGACAAGAAACCACAAACAGACTTGTACCAGAGACCTGCGCTCATTTACTTTAATCCGCTGCATTTATGTGACAGCTGGACTCGCTGGTTCCTTATCACATTCACAGCAATAACACAACATCCCACAACAAATCAGGGGCCCGTTTCAAGAAGCAGGTTTAACAAACTCAGAGTTCAGGTTTGAACTCTGAGTTGACTTACACAGAGTTGGAAAACTTGAAGTTTTCGGTTTCAGAACAGCTGAAAAGAGTTGGTTTAATCAACTCT
>NW_018128149.1:136999-141240 GCF_001952655.1 Monopterus albus | reverse complement strand
TCAATTCCCTGCGAATTAATACAGCCTCCTCATCTACAGGATCCTCTATAAATGGACATGCCATTTTGGTCTCTGCGTGACAGAAACATGTGCAATCTATGAATGTACTGAAAGATTAAATGAGGTATTAAACACCTTTCACTTTAAAAAGGGGCGGAGACCGGAGGAAACTCTGGGTTTCCCGAACAAAACCTGCTCCCAACCAGGTTAGGTTCACAGAGTAAGTTGCCATAGTAACTGACTCTGAGTTTAGATTACCTCTCTTTTTGAAACGGGTTTAACTTACCCCGCTTTCACGGGTTTAAGTTACCTCCGTTTCTGGAACCGAAAACTCCGAGTTTCTCTCATTTCGGGGTTAACAAACTCTGAGTTACAACAAAACCTCCTTCTTGAAACGGGCCCCAGTACTGATGTGTTGTCTTCTTCCTCTTCAACTTTGTTTCCCAGCAGCGACTCATAGTGTCCCACCCGAGTCTGGACCAGTTCTAGGTCGGCTGATGGCGAAACTCCTGAGAAGTCTGAAATTTTTGTTTTGCTTATATGTTACTTAAACTGTGGTGAACTCTGTCCACTCAGAATATCTGAACTGTCTGTTCAGCAAAAGATTGCACAAACTGTCCTTGATAAAAGTATGCACTACCTGATTCTGTCATCTCAAGACAGACTTCTTTCAGTGTAGATGTAGAACACGTGTAATGCTGTTGTAGATTGCTCCTTTCTGCAGAAATAAATCTCACAAAGACAGACGTGTCTTTGACCTTTATTGACACTCCTCACCAGTGAACTGGACTATCAAGGCACAACTTTTTCCCCACAACGATCTGGACCAAGAACCGTTTCACCAGTGTCTGTCACCAGTCATCATGGACTATCTGTCCTGCTTTGACTGTGTGGCTGTAACATGACTCAGTGTTTGTGCTACTGGAGCTTTAAGGTCAATAAATGGCAGTGAGCTTCTGTAGTGTCTGCTGTAAGAGAGCAGGCAGCAGTCGAACCTCTGAACATCCCAGAGTTTCAAAGGTATGAGTCATTGGAACTATTACCTAAATTCTCAGTAAGCATATTAAAATGTATGGAACCCCAACATGACAAATAGTTCCAAATGATAAAATAATCACCAAGCTTAAATAATGACAACACTTTATTGGAGCGGCTCCAGACAGCAGCACACCACCATCTCTACACACCTTCTAGCCCGGCTGTGAAACTCATTCATCCTCAATTGTGCAAAGCCACTTTTTTCTTTTTGCTTTAGTCAAACTGAAGCTTCCTGTGCATGTGCATTTCACCTGGTGCTCTTCAGACTCCTCCTCCTGGAACATTCACACCTCTGTGGGGACCTGGGGAGACAAAAACATCTGTCAGGTCTCACGTTTTAACGTTTAAACATGAAGTCAGTTGTCAGGAAAGTGACGGCCCTGTTGTGATTAATGGAAAAAGCATCTTGTGCAGCGTCTTGTAATGTCACCTACAGCGCAACACACTGTGACATTCAATCAGTCTGGAGCCGTTAACGTCTCGGTTCCCTTCTCGCTGCGGAGCCTTACAAAACATACAACAAACAGTGATTCAGAGAAATTAGTTGGCAGGCTCCAGGTTGTCTGTACTGCAGAGTAGAGAGGTCCTGACCTCTGTCCCAGTGTGACGGCAGCTGCTGCTCCTCCTCCTCCTCCTCCTCGTTTGTATCTCTCGTCCTGTGGCACATCAGCTTCCTCTGGTTCATCTCTGTCAAACAGAGACGAGCAGATAAAATCACAGATGACTCGATATCAAAAAGCAATTACGGTTAATAGTAGATTTGTGTTTGTATGAGTTTAAACATTTTTCTTGATCCTCCACTGATGTGCAGAGTTAAGCCAAGAATGGAAATAAGAGTTATCACATTAAACAGGACTAACATGTACAAGCTACATGCGCACCCACACACACAGTGTCACAAACTGTGACAGCAAGGGGCCACAACATCAGATCACATGACAGTAGACAAATTGCAGGATTTATCAGCACTTACTAGTTTTAATGACTTGCACAGCCTTGGAAACTAATTCGTGTTCTGCTGTTGTAGATAACTCAGCTAACTGAGCTCGGTGCCTATTAGTTAAAGTGACCCAGTGTGTGAGAGAGATGGTCAGAAAGGTTGTAGAACATGTTGGCACTTAAAACTTAAAATGTCACAAGTATAATTACTGCTATTAATTCTAACTTTGTACTTTGGAACATAGGAGCCAGGTCAGTGCGACTCTATGGGCTGCTGCGTATGCTGGAGAAGTCGTCACTCTCTTTAATCCACTCTGGATGCAGATCTCAGCTGTTAGCCATATTCAGCTGTGTCCAAATTCTCTTCAAGAGTGAAACATTAACTTAGCTGACAGCTTTGTCTGCATCAGCGGTTCCCCAACATAAAAACAGGAAACTGAATAAATGTGGGGACAGAACTGCTCTCACTCAGCTCTAGACTCTCAGGCTGCTCATATTTAATGGCAGTTTTTTGCCAAGTAATAAACTGCAAAGCCACCAAGAGGTAACTTGTGTTTTCCTGCTGCAGGCTGAGCCTCTGACCTGGTCGCTGCACAGCAGCATCTTGTCTCCTCCTGGGGATCATGTCACAGTCTCCCCACTGGCCTTGGTCTGAGGTGGGAAGCTCTTGTCGACAGAGTCGGTCTGAGGAAGAGTTAACACATATATCTAACATGACAGGTGCATTCAACAGCTGATCACGATCTTCATCTGAAGATGTTCAGCGAGAGGTTCCCGCTGGATACTTACCCTGGCATGTTCTGCACTGCTGCTCACAGCCAGACACGTCCCCGCTGTCACCGCCGGCCGGCTCCTGCTTACAGAGGTCATGACCTTCCTCCTGGTCAACTGCAGCTGAAAGGTCTTTGTACCGGCCTTGTTTGTGCCAAGGTTTGGCCACATGTCTCGGTGGAACAGAATGAGGCTTCCTGGGTGCAGAGTGCTTCCTCACAACCACTCGGACACGTTGCTCACACCCTCTGCTGTACTGGCTTTCCTCCTCCGTGTCTCCGGCTTCATCTCTGTAGATCTTGGAGCTGCCCTTTGCCAGGCCTTTCCCACAGCAGGCACACACAAACCTCTTTGAGCCCGGCGGCCACACTTCTACTTCCTCAGCAGCTGGAGGTGATGCGCCGACGATCTCTGTGAGCGTCCTGCCTGTGTAGACGTGCTTCGGGAACAGGTCCGCATCCTCCAGGTCTGTGGAAAACATCTCGTCTCTGGAGGAAAGCTCGTCCAGAGATGGACTGAGAACACTCAGCCGCTCATGGGTAGTCTGCATGGACAGGTAGTTGTAGTAGTAGGGGGCTGCAGGAGAGGAGAGGCAGCCAGACGTGGGGGTCAAAACGGTGTCGAAGGGCAGCTTGAGGATCTGACAGCTCGGATTGGATTTGGCCGCCAGGATCTGATGCTCTTTGTCGCTGCTCTTTGTTTCGTTAAGCACAGGCTGGTTGGAGGAGAACAAAGGTGCCAGACATTGTGCTGACGTCAGGAGCTCTTCAGCGTCACGTCTGGAAGCACTCTGATCGGTCACTAAGACATCTGACTGGATTCCCGTGACCTCCTCCTCAGGTGGGAGGAAGTGCTGCCCTCCTGCTAGCTGCTCGAGCTCAGGGCACTCTTCATGAACAGAGGAGCTGTCAAGAGGCAGCTCCTCTTTCAGTTCTCCTGACCAGCAGCCCTGAAGGCTCAGGTTGTCTAAGCTCCTCTGGCTGGTCTCACTATCGTACACTGCCGTGGTTGACTCAGTGAAGGTCAGAGATGGTGACATCATGTGGCTGTTGGGTTCTGCACCCTGCTCTCCGTTTTTCTTCTCTACTCCTGGAGAAAGCATCCCAGAGCACTGGAAGGCAACACCAGAGTCCAGTTCTCTCCCAGCGCCCTGCAGCTCGCTGACCCGAATTTTATCCAGGCATTCGATGAGCTTCGTTATGGCATCGCTGGGGTCGGTTTGAGCCTCTGAACAGACCGTTTCTCGACGCCCGTGAGGCTGCGGATTGTGCTGCTGGCGAGGCATGTCGCCCCAGGCAGGAACAGGGAAGCAGGGTTCAAAGATTCGCCTGTAATCCACTGGATATATGGAGGCATGTGGGAAGACGAAGCCAGGATACTGCATGTACTGGTAAGGGTGTATGCAGGGACGGCCAAAGTTAAAACCTAGGAAACACACACAGTGAGCACTTTATGTGATCAGCACTGTCTGACTGCAACTAGATTAGGGTTCA
>NW_018128149.1:136115-136982 GCF_001952655.1 Monopterus albus | reverse complement strand
TTAGGGTTCAGAAGGTCGGTACCCCCAGGCAAACCATAGTGGCTGTACGGGCTGTTCAGCTGCCAGTGTTGGTACAGGTAGTAAGGCTGAGACGGAGGCTGCACGTAGAAAAAAGGTCTGGGGTGGCGCGTCCTCGGCTGCCCGCTCCCGAATGTATGAGCCTGTTTGGCGCCATCTAGAGGAAGCAGCGGGCGATACGTCAGACACACGGTACAGACAGAAAACCGAAATTACGTCACAGACATGATTGTTTCCGTTAACTGAACCTGGGAAAGGAAAGTTAGAAGAAAGCCTTTACCTTCCATGTTCACTTTCGACTTCTTTCTCAACCTGTCACAAATAAAACTCCACGGAGGGAAACGACCAGGTAAACGTCCCTTAGCTTGGTTACCGTCCGTTTCTTCACACCAAGACGAGCAGGAGCGACTCGTTCTCTCGACGTGCTCCTGACAAACGCCGCCACCTCTCCGCTGATTGCTCATATAGGAAACAGCCGGGAATCGGAGGAGACCGGGGCAGCTGCCGGGTCCCCTCCCTCCCGCGGGCTGAACGGGAGGCCTCATGGCGTGGGTAGCACCGACACTAAGGAATGGCTTTATACGGATCCGAGTTTCATTATTTCACTTTATGTAGGCGTCAAACAGGGTAAGATACCAGTTAAATCCGTTTTCATATTAAAGCGTGAAATCCAACTAGGTTGTGTAGATATCTGACTGCGCATGCGCAGTGACCGCCGTGTCCGCTCAGGGTGATTAGTTTATGATCGACATTAACCCCCCAACCTGTTCTAGTTTAACTTTTACTGTGGTGTTCACTGGCCTGTTATTATTTATCAGTGAATCTGACACAAAAACCTTTGTTCAGCAG
>NW_018128149.1:133638-136089 GCF_001952655.1 Monopterus albus | reverse complement strand
GCCATGGCAACACATTTTAGAGTGACCTGATGTGAAGATCCTTACATCATCTGTACAGAGGTGACGCAGGGCCAGTCCAGTATGCCACAGATCAGCAGGGCCTTCCCCTTTGTGTATTTTAATATTGACTAACATTTTAATTTACCTGTGGTTTCAAATCAAGCAGAGCACAGCTTTACGGTGGTTCTCCTAAATGTTCTTCTACAATATGACACGGAGACGAACCCATCAGTAAATATCAGTATCAGCCTGAGGACCAAGAACACATGACATACCTCACTAAGAGTGAAACGATAACCCATTTTTATTACACATATAATATAAAAATAATTTTAATAAAACCACATCTCATGTAAATCATTAAAATCCCATCAGAGCAAATAAGAGTGAATTCACAACATCTGGATTCGGTGAGTTAAAATGAGTCGTCTGCCTTTTTCTCAGGACACTAATAATGTACCCCCCCCAGCCAGTAACTGTTCCGGGTCAGTAGCCGGGGTTGGGTTTATTTGAGCACATTAAACAACCGGAGCTAAACACGCTCATTTCCGGGAGCGCAGCTGCTCCAGGTGAGGGAGCAGCTCCTCAGCACTTGGTCTGCTGCGGGCCTCCCCACTCCAGCAGTGGCCCAGCAGAGTCCTACACTGCCGTCCCGTCTCCGACCGGAACACCGGGTGGCCGTGAACAGGCGGCCGCAGGTTGTGCGCCACCACCGCGTAAAGCACGTGCTGCCTGTCGCCAGAGTAGGGCTGCTCTCTGGTGATCAGCTGCCAAAACGTGATCCCGAAAGAGAAGATGTCCACTTTGGGAGACACCCCCTCGCCCTTCAGCAGCTCCGGGGCTCTGTGCGTGTACGTGCCGCCTACGTGGCTCAGGTGGGGGCTGAGCGCGCTCACCTCGCAGCCCTGGTTCAGTTTCAGGGAACAACCGAAGTCTGCGATCTTACAGAGCTCCTCAGCAGACACCAGCACGTTGGCTGGTTTTATGTCCAGGTGCACAACGCCGTTTGAGTGCAGGAAATGCAAACCGTGCACAATGTCTGTGGCGTATCTGAGCCACCTGTCCTCCGCCAGCAGCTCCGCACCTCCGTAGATAATCTGTTGCAGGCTTCTGCTCCCCACAAACTCCATCAGTATCGTTCCGATGCTGCTTTCGTCTCCGAAGTCCGCCGGCACGCAGGTGGTAGCTGCGATGATGCGCACGATGTTCCTGTGGCGCAGGTGTGCTGCGTTCAGCTCGGCCCAGAAGCTCTGGCGGGACGCCAGCTTGTTCTTGGCGCACTTCTTGACCTTCTTGAGCGCGACGGTCTCCCCGAAGTACTCCGCCTTGTAGACGGAGCCGAACCCTCCGGAGCCCACGGGCTGCACGGAGCGCAGCTCCTTCCACTGGATCACAGTGGACCAGAGCCGGCTGGCCACTCTGCCGTGGAACCGCTGAACGGGAACCTGTAAGGTGGAGCCGTGGGAGTGCTTGGTCAGCGGGCTGCTGCAGGTCCCGATGTCCAGAGAGGGGCAGACATGACTGGGCAGGAGCCGGGTCGCAGGGATCGGAGACGGCATTGTGCGCTGGTGGAGCGTCTGTGCAACCTGAAGCCGGCCACTGAATAAACGGCACCTTGTCGTCGTCGTCTTCTTCTACTACTTCCTTGGCGTGTTACGACAGTTGGCATCCTGGTGACGCCTTACTGCCTCCTTGTGTCTCCAGTCCTCGTCACCGTTACCCCCAGAAACCCAAACAGCACTCTGGTCCCGCTTATGTCTGTAACCTGCGCTCCGTAAGTTATATAAGAACACATTAACTACATTATTGAGGATATGTAAGAAACAATATTATTCTAAGGTATTAGAGGAGAATAAAAATAATATGAAAGGTACCTGGAAGATATTAAATAAATTGATTAGAAACAGTACCAGCAGGAGTAATTACCCCCCATATTTTATGGACAATGATATACCGGTCAACAGATTGGAGGATGTAGTAGACAGGTTTAATAGGTTTTTTGTGAATGTGGGTCCTAGCTTAGCAAGTACCATTCGTACAGACGTTAATATAAATGACTATACAATTGAAAGAAACATGAGTTCTATGTTTCTAAAGCCAATTGTTGAAAAGGAAATTATAGATATAGTGAACAAATGTAATAAATCATCCAGTGATAGTGATGGTATCAGTATGACAATGGTTAAATGGACAACTGAGGGGATATGCAAACCATTATCTCATGTTTTTAATATGTCGTTTCGACTTGGTCAGTTCCCAAGTCATATGAAAATAGCAAAGGTTATTCCATTGTATAAATCTGGAGATAAGCACAACTTCACAAATTATAGACCGGTTTTTCTGTTGTCACAATTTTCAAAAATCTTGGAAAAACTATTCAATAACAGATTAGACACATTTATTGATAGATATAAAATCCTCTCTGATTGCCAATATGGTTTTAGGTCGAAC
>NW_018128149.1:118220-131516 GCF_001952655.1 Monopterus albus | reverse complement strand
TATATTACTTGTGTGGTGTAGAAGATAATTATTTAAGAATGTAATTATGTAAGAATGTTAACATTCTTGTTATAATTCTTTAGTATATTACTTGTGTGGTGTAGAAGAGAATTATTTATGTAGAGATACTGCTTGTAAACCAATGATGGTAAGATGATGTCATGGGGTAGGACTGGATAAGTCTGACTTCTTCCTACTCCATTCAAGCATGTACTAGGTATAAGCAAATTGATATTGGATTGTGTGTAAAAATGTGTGTTGTTATATCAACTGTTTTATATGCTTGAAAGAATAAATAAATCAAATCAAATCAAACCTTTACCACTGATACTTCCTACATGTTGGACAGTTTCTGCTTCCCAACAGAGTTCACAACAACCGACTATAGAGACCAGTCCACATTACCACCAGTTCTCTGCTTGTTGCTGCCACTTTATTGAGTAACCTGTGGATACCGGCTCTGATTCTTGATTCATTTCAATTAGACTTCTCCCGATAGTTTAACGTTGCCCTGTTTACTTACAGTTTGCTCAGCCAGTCTTTGTTTCACTGCAGTAAAGTTTGAAGGATCCTCACAGATGTGACGTTCACGGATGAATAAACGAGATGTTCCAGCTGTGGTGAGGTAATATTCATCAAACGAGTTGTCCTCTGAGACAGACACATGACACTGACCGGCTCCACCTCCCACTACACCCTTGTCTTAGACTATAATCCCAAAGCTGTGGAACAGATGCAGTTCACGCTGTCACTGTAAAACAAACACAGTGAAGTCTAGATCACACAGATTAGTCAGTGAAGGATTAAACTCAGAATAAAACATGTAAAAGTCTGTAAATCAGTGGCAGTGTGGGCTGTTAGACATGTACATCACCCCTCCCTCAGCAGATCTCAGTGGCAATGTTTAGTCTGAGAAAGTGACTCCAGGATGAACTCAGAGCGCAGCAGCGGCCAACCCCCAGCAGGGGGCAGCAGAGCTCCACTCAACCACAGACAGGACCTGTTGGAGTGAAAGATAATACATGTGTCTATACACGTTCAGAAACACCACTTCTAATTGATTTGTAACACAATGACTAAATAATGCTTTTATATTGTGACTCCTTATTAGAAGAAGAAGCAGAAAACTGTTTTTACAGATTTATTGAAAACTCCACATCAACACTGTTGGAAGCAGAATAATAGTCACCAAAGTGCACGATGGATAAACATTTTATTTACGCTGTATTAATCCGTCCTTTACCGTGACCTATAGAAGTCAGTGAAACATCATGTGAAACTTACAGTGCCTCTATGGACACGCATCTTTTCCTTGTAGCGTTGGATGGAGCTACTGGTGCGGGTTTGTGCGGGGCATCCTGTGCACATCTAGGTAGGTAGGTAGGCACTTTATTGACCCCTCAATGGGGAAATTTCAGTGTCTATGTCTATGTTGAAGTTTCTGTCCTCTGGGATGTGCACCACTAAGTCTGGGAGATCTGGACTGTTTCCTCTGGGCTCCCTGTATGTGTGTGTGATCCACGTACCTGAAGCAGTGGCTGGCTCAGAACAGAAGAAGCCTTTCTGATGAGATGTGCAAATGTCCTCAGGACCCTCAAGCAGGTCCAGCCCTAGCGGACAGAGGCTGCATGCATGGGCAGGAATCTGAAAACGACCAGTGGGGGCAGCATTACGCCTGAGCTGCGTTTCGTCTGCTGCAGAGGAAGAAGAAGCAGCAACAGAAGAAGAAGAAAAATTAAAACTACTGGCGCTCGGTGGTAGCGGTGTGAGTTTTCCTTGCTTTTCTCAGCAACAGTTTAACGACATGGACTTAACGATTAGTCTTCCTCCTGTCGGCACTTCAGTCCAGCAGGTAACGGTCTCACTTCATCTTCTGTCGTGTTTGGATTATGAGACAACCAGTCTCTGGACGCAGAGGAGTTACGTCGTCTATGGGCATTTTGTTGTTGCTGTCTTTAGTGTTTAGTCTCTTGTAGTCATTTTAAGAACCTGTGTGGGCGTTTTAAGTCTGTGGAAGGAGTTGTTATGTTCGTGTTTAATGTTTTTAGTTAAGCCCTGAACATTGTGCCGCACCGGGGCTGGTTTCTGGGCTCATTGTCTTCTTTTGTGTTCGTAGCCTGATGTGCCAGGTGGTGCTGATCAACAGGCCATGGGAGTTTACCTCCGAGTGCGGCCCTTCTCCAGACAGGAGCTCTGTGACGACCAGGACCAGGTGCAGTGTTGTCCAGTCCATCTAGTCCCAGTCATGACAGTCAATGTGACCAGCTCCACAGACACAAGAGGAAGTTTATAGATGAAATTATCACCGATGCTGGAGAGATGTAGTCACTAAGAACTGTGAACATCCAGGGTCCTCTCCTGGGAAAATGTGTCTCTTTGCACCATGGAGCAAACAAAACTTGTTAATGGAAGTGTTTTGGTATCTTACAAAAAATCAGGGAGAATTACTTGAATTCAGTTTTCATATTCTGTTTATTCTACTTTTATTCTATTTTAGTTTCTTAAATGGTATGGGCATTCAAAATTAGGTGAGTGTGAAATGGTATTTCGATTTTTCTGTATGTCCTGAACATATAGTGAATTGACAATAAAAAATCTTTGATCTTGAGAAGTTAAAGCCTCCTCTACTCACCGCCATGTTTCCCCTTCTCCCAGCCTCCCCAACAGTCCTCTGCCTGCTCCAGACCCATGGTGACTCCTTCACTTTGCTGGTGCTCACAGCTCCACTGGCGTTGTCCTGTTTTGTTTGGGCTGTAATCTGATGCTCCTGTTTCCTCTTAGGATTGTGTGGTGATTGAAAGCAGCCAGACGGTGACACTGAATGCACCGAGAGGTTCTGCCACAATGAAGAGCAGTGAGAAGGGCGTTGGCACGACGGCCCACAGGTTCTCCTTCTCACAGGTCGGCGCTGGCTGAAATCACCGAAGTACTGTCTGACCCGGTTTTAGTTCTCAGACACTCTGGATCAGCACACTGACGTTCTAGATAGGCACAAACATGACTTTCCTACCCCTCCTACATAAAACCCCAGAGACTGTCACTGTGTTGTGTGTGTTGACTTTATTGTTCAGTCTTTTTTTGTCAACAGTTTACATCTTTGTGGTTGTTAATGGAGATTATCAACTTTTATGGTCATTTTGTCATCTCTATTTGGTTTATGTCATTGTGGTTGTTTTGTCTTAACTGAGCTGTGTCACATTCAAACTAGAAACCTGTCACTTCTTACAGAGGCCCGAGGCCTCCCTGACCTCCCGGGCCCCTGGGAGTCCATCTGTGTTTTCTCTCTCCTCCAGCTTTATTTTTATAAAGCACATTTCAAACCCAGAGGGCTTCACATAGGCAGAGAAAGCAGACACTAAAAATAAGAACATGTCACTTAAATGATTTCTACAAGATATAACAACCATGTTAACGAGACAGGTTAATGGAAATGTTCTCTCTCTCTGTTGGCTTTGAGATTTTTGGGCCGGAGACGACACAGGCGGAGCTATACGAGAATACAGTCCAAAGCCAAATGTCTGATTTCTTGGATGGGAAGAATGTGCTGATGTTCAGCTACGGTGTAACTAATGCTGGGAAAACCTTCACAATCCAAGGTAACAGTGGGGACGCAACAACATTGTAACGCACTTTACAGTGAGTCACCGGTGTCCTGTGACCTTCCTTTGCCATGTCCTAGGAACCCCAGAAGAGCCAGGAATCCTCCCCCGAGTCCTGGACGCCACCTTTCACCACATCGGAGGTGATCAGTATGAGGGGATGGACCTGAAGCCCTACCTGAGGAATGATGCCCAGTGCCTGAATCCTGAGCAGGTCAAGCAGGAGAGAAGTGCTAAGGCTGCCATTTTTGCTTCAGTGAAAGAAGTGAGAACTTGCTATCCAACCTGAGCTGCTTCCCCGGCTCTGACCTGAAAACCATAATGATTAAAAAAATGCTTGTGTTTCTGCTCCCATCTAGCACTGTGATCCTGTCCAAGCCAGCGGTGGTTCAGAGTCCAGTTTATCACAGCCTTCCGTGTCCTGCAGCCACACCGGTAGCTAGATATACTGTATATACTGTATGTTGTAATCAAACCTGTTTAAATTGGAGTTGTCTGGGAGGCTGCTCTAAAAATGCCACAAGTGTAGAGTTTCAGGCAGAAGGATGATAAGTGGCGCCTCCTGGTGCATCACCATGATCCTTGGTACTCTGCCCCCACCCCCACAGTGCTGGGCAGCCACCCAGCAGAAGCAGGCAGCAGCCAGTTTGCCTTATGGGTGGCCTTCTTTGAAATCTACAATGAGTGTGTGTATGATCTGCTTCAACCTGCCTTGTGCTCCAAGTTCATGAGACGTCCTGCTCTGCGTGTACGCGAGGACAGTACTGGAAATGCGTATGTTAAAGGTACGAACAGGAGTTTGTCTTGTGTTCCTAAGCTGGAAGAAGGACACCAGCAAACGTATTGGGGACAGTATATTGAAATTCAATATATCACGATATAAAACATCACAATATGCATCGGTTTATCTAGCGATATACATTGTGTTGTGTCCATACACCAGCGACTTCATACTTTATATGAATAAGACAGTTTAACTGGACACAAGTCAGTATATCTGGTTGTTCACATAATCAAGCCAGTGCTAAAAGAGGAATAAAGTACAAAACATGCGCAGCTAGTCATACCTCGTAGTCACTGCATTTTTGATTGGATCACATCATCTCATCCTTGTTGCTCAAAGATTCAACAGAGAACTTGTGATGATTGAATTCATTCCAGGTCTCAGGTGGGTCAACATCCAGAACATGGGTGAAGCCTGCAAACTACTGCAGTTTGGAAACAAAAAAAGAAGCGCTGCAGCTACAAAGATGAACCAGTCCTCTAGCAGAAGGTAAACCTCACATTTCTCTACTTGGTGCGTCTTCTCGTGTTTTATTATCTCACGCCAGCTTCCGTTACAGCCACAGCATATTTACCATGAAGCTACTGAAGATTGAAGGCAGTGCAGTTCGAAGGATGTCTGAGTGAGTATCTGGTGCCGTCGCCACATTTAAACGAGCAGTGTGTTTGTGGTTTTATCCTGCCCGTGAATATTTTTTCTGTGTGGTCGATCAGTCGGTTGAATCTAGGCTCCAAAAATGAGTCTGGTTTGGTAAAACACACAGGAACACAGAAAAAATGATTTTACATAAACCAGTAAGGAAAAACCAGTTTCTACTGTCATGGCTAGAGTGTGATGACGACTAAATTAATTCACACAAACCATCCCAATTTAAAGGATCATTTAATATTACAATTATTCTGAATAGAGTAGTATTTAAACAGATAATCTTGTAGTTAGGGAAACAGAGAAAGATGGAATGGATACAGTATTAAAGAAGAAGAATGTCAGAGCGCCAGTCCAGTCAGTTGTTGTTGGTCACGAGTCAGTCTTTCTGTCAACTGGGTCCCCAAAAAGTACACAGTTTACTGTCCCAGTAGCACACTCTCTCTCCTTCTGCTCTAACACAGCTTTTTATCTGCTCGCACTTACACAGCCCTCCATGGCCTGAGCCATGAAGACGCGGTCCCATGCCAGCTACCCACACACACCTTCTTCCGAGCATTGTCTAAGCTGTCCAGTACATGAACTTCTAGGTTGCATTGACCTAGCGTACATTTCCTTTTTCTAAACCTGAACAGAGCACACGAACAGTTCACATAAGGCTGCAGCTACAGTATATCCATTCCCTGTCTGACGAGGAAGTCACTCGGGATGTTGACCCATAGGTTAAACAAGGGGGACACAGCCCAAGATGTTCTTGCCTGCGCCAGAAACAGATCAAGCTTCCATACACCCTTAGCTCAGCCTTGCATCCACAATTATTACATATAATATCTAAATATGAACTATATACTCTTCTATTACATAGTACCTCTGGAACCTTGTTTGTTTTCAACCACTACACTACAAATGACTTTTTATTCCCTCAGGTTTTCTCTGTGTGACCTGGCTGGCTCAGAAAGATGTAACAAAACCAACACAATTGGAGAAAGGCTGAAGGAGGCGGGGAACATAAACAACTCGCTGCTCATCCTGGGGAAGTGCATCACCGCCCTTCGCAACAATCAGACTGACGGGTACTGTTGGTTCTGAACATGTTTGTCATTCACTGTTCAGCTTTGCGTTTAACACAAAAATGCAAATGTAGGAGTACGAAGTACAACGAGAGCGGTGAGAATCCACAGCTACAGTGTCTGCCCACGGCTGTAATTGTTATATTTAATGTTTAACTTGATCTATATATGCATTTTAATGTTTTATCTGTGTGCATTGTGTTGAGCACTTTGACTTGCCTTTGTGTATGAAAACGTGAGCTGCACAAGCCGTGAGCTGTAGATGATGCACGTTGAAGTGACCGAGTTCTGTTATATCAGACCGCCTGCTGATGGTGGTTCTAGCCAAAGTACACGTGTCTGAAGTGGGAACTCTTCCGGTAGGGGTGGCTCCAACTTGTGCTTTTGTGTGATTGAACACTCTTGTTCTCCTGTTGCTCACCAGAACGAAGAGCAGCTACATTCCTTTCAGAGAGAGTAAACTCACAAAGCTCTTCCAAGCTTTTTTCTGTGACAGTGGAAGAGCATCAATGATCGTCAACATTAACCAGTGTGCTTCCACCTATGACGAGACTCTCCATGTCATGAAATTCTCAGCTGTTGCCAGACAGGTTAGTCCAAGCGCCCGCATCCTGAGCTCAGTCAGCTATAGCACATCCAGTTAACCACTGATCTGTGCTGTCTGCAGGTGATCACACACAAACCTCTGGAGTCTCTGGCTCCTTGCCTGGTTGGTTGTGATGGCAAAACTCTGGTGAGGAATGGGATGATTGACAACCAGCCCCTGGACACCTACCTGTTAGAAGAGGAGCTGCTTGATGAAGATGAGGCTGACTTCTCTCTGCTGCCACAGAATGTACATCTGTGTGTCACCTTCGGACAATGAGCCTCATGGAAGAACTGCTCATAGACAAGTTTCTGAAGAGATTTAATTTGTGGCACTTATTTTTCTACCTGAACAAAATTCACAGAGCCATTTGTACGAGTCATGAACAGAGAAACTTGTTGGCTGAAGAGTTAGTGGCTGAATCTGGAGTTTAAACCAAAAAGATGCTCCTCAGCCTCTGTATGAGATGTCAAATGTAAACCATCAGTACTCGATGCCCTGAAAATGAGAACTGGCTGGAAGGTTTCATGAGGCTCATTGTTTGGAAAGGTCTTAGAAATGCAGTATGTGCTCAGTAGTGTCAGAAATAGTAGTGACATACCTGGGATTGTTGCATGATGGCACCATATCCATGTTTAATTTGAACTTTCCTAGGAGCTTGTGAATATGCTCGAAAGCCTCCGAACAAAACTGCTGGCTGAGAGAAGAAGAAACCTGGAACAGGAAATAGAGATTCGCAAGGAAATGGGAGATGCGATGTTGCAGCAGCTCATGGAAAGTGAAGAGCTCCGTAGGTATGCTTATTTTCCATTTGTTCAGCAAACTGGTGCAGAATGCTTTAGCTTGAACTATGTACGTTCACGGTCAGGATTAATTTCTCCCAAAGTAAATGAGGAGAGCCTGTGTCCAAACAAAGATGGCGTCATGTCAACAAGACAGTGGACTGGCAACCTCAGGCAGAAGCTGTCAGTTTTTTCCATAGGTTGGCCTGGTAAACCTTCTGGAGAGGCTTCCTGCTTCCAGCTTGTATAGACCACTTCCTGCCGAGATCAGCAGTCCGCCATCTTTGTCTGCAGGCAGGCTGTCTTGGTAAACGTGTTAGTCAGAATGAAAAGGAACTTAGTGAAGAGAATGTGCTTTTAATGTTTAGACGAGAGGTAGAGGAGCTGAAGGAAGGCTACCAAGAAAAGCTGGAGAACACGTTTGAGATGTACAAGGAGGCTATCAAAGCACACGCTTACCAGAGTGCTATGAACAGTCTGGAAGATAATTATGTGCATGTGGATGAATTCATCGCTGAGCAGGAGAAAGTAGAGGTATGTGGTTTCTATTTATTACTGGCAGCAGGTCCACCCTAACCTTGGCCTGCACTAGGCCTGAATCCATTACCAGTGATGTGCAGGCTGCAGTGTTCAAGTCCCCAGATTTTTATTTCACAGTTTGAGGATATACACTTCATGGTGAAAGTTCAAAACGGTCTCATTCTATTAGATTGCAGACCTCTGACCTTCCTGTGTCAAAGCAGGCAGTGTGTAGATTAAAGCACCAAAGCTGGCTCTTACCCTGTCTGTAGGTCCTCAGGCATAAAGTGTCGGAGTTGGAGACCAGCACCAGAGGAGTGTCTGCAGTTCCAACAGTGGACCGGTTGTGCCAGACTGAAGCATCTCAAACAGGTTAGCCCGTGGTTAGTTGTTAAACAAAGCTCGGCTTCTTTGCTCTGAGGAAACGGCCTGTTGGAGTGAACTTCCGCCAGTAGTTTGTCGTCTTCTGCTGCAGTTTAATGGCAATTGGCAACCAGCTTTAGGTGCATTACCGCCACCTTATAGACTGGAGTGTGGATCAGAATGGCCCCAACCTACTACTATAACTAAACCAACAGAGGTTCAAAACGTTCTTTGACACTTGATCCTGTATGAGGGCCATGATATGCTAACCCCTGGACATAGGAATAAAGCTTAACCTCTCATACTAAGGTGGCATATTTGAAACATATTAAACCTCTAAACACTGCTTGAGGTTTTATGATGGATATATTCACTCAGTAATTGACTATCATGAACCTGCAAACAGAGTTCCCTGCAGACCTCCTGTCTTTCATGTTATTAATTCAGGATAAGACCCCGAAACCTCCCAAATAACAACAACCTGCAGTTATTGTGGCAGCTACCTCCTTAAACCCTCAGATGTTACTGTACTGAGAAATTTTTATAAACCAGTATACTCTGGCTTTTTGAGGAAGTGTTAAATTTTGTCTGAAATAGCCAGTGAAAGCTGTGTCACTGGACACTTAAGACCATATTTGTTTTGCACAGTATTTAGTTGACATAAGATGTTAAGGATAAGATATTTAAAGAATAGTGTATATTATGTAACAAGTAAACAACTGGATATTTTAGATAAACCTTTTTCTAATGTAACTGTCTAAAATCATTTTAGCAGTTCAATTTTGCCTTCTGTCAACCCTGTGAACTGTTATGCAACCTCAGACACTCGCTAGGAATTAGGTAATCACACTCGCTAGGAATTGTGCAATATGTGCAACTTTAACAATTACCATTTAAAAGTGTAAACCCACTAAAATTATA
Source organism: Monopterus albus (assembly GCF_001952655.1). Classification (NCBI taxonomy): domain Eukaryota; kingdom Metazoa; phylum Chordata; class Actinopteri; order Synbranchiformes; family Synbranchidae; genus Monopterus; species Monopterus albus. The sequence goes on along the minus strand of NW_018128149.1, from coordinate 122,247 downwards.
AGAATCAGTATCATCAAAACTTGACTCAATAACCACAGAAAGTATTAAACCTTTTCAGGAATTTTATATAGAAGCTTAGAGTTACAGCAAAATATAGCATTAAAATCATCAATTGTCTTGATTGGCTTACAACCTAAATAAATCAACAGCTGCTATTTTTAAATATAAATCTAAAATGATCATACTGATTAAAATTATTATGGTTGGTGCTGAGCTCGCAATCTGATCATCACAGATTTTTCTCACACAATCTGACTCTCAGCTGGCTCTGGGTAGGACGGTGGCAGATTGGGCCATCGTTTGTTCCTCTTTTTTCTTTTTGCCATGATGCAAGCTTTCACAAGGAAAAACTTAACAAATAGATAAATCAAAACTCATCAAGAAAATCTCATTCTCTTCTGGTTCAATTTTGACTGAGAATTAACCGGGTGGATTGTGGCATTTTGTTAAAATCCTTAATTTCCTCTTCAGTCAACTTTTAAGCAAGAATTCAGTTTTCATGTGAGTAGGTAGTTTTCAACTGGCTCTACCACAGCTCTATCATCCGACGTTGACATCCATTCCTCCCTCACAGGCTGGAACAGCCTGCGGGGGAACACCCACAGAAAGGGGCTCTCTCTCCCTCGTCGACATCCATCTCACCCTCACAAGTTCAGTGCCTGTAGGGGGGGGCTCTCTCTTCCAACATGACATCCATCTCACACCCACAGAAAGGTGCTCTTTCTCCCTTGTCGACATCCATCTCACCCTCACAAGCCAGGTGCCTGTGGGGGAGTACCCCCAGAGGGGTGCTCTGCCCGGATTGCCTCTCCGCAATCCTCTGTCTCCTGGAAGTCAGACGGTCAACTGGAGAGAGCCTCCGGCTGCAGCCGTGGAAGGACTCCCCGTTCCTCTTTTCGCCTGGGTTTTTATAGGATTCTGGTCAGTAGTCTTTGTCCTCTTATCCAACCAGATGCCGCAGTTTACAGTTGATACTTTATTTGGCGTGCAAAGTGATGTTCTTCTGAAGTATTGCATATTTTTACTGTCACAGCTCAAGCCTACTGCCCGTAACCGGCCTCCACCCCGCTGTGATCCAGCCTTGGATCTTGGAGCCTCTTTCCTAGAAAACTAAAACCATCTTAATACCTTATAAAGATACAAGAAACTCGCATCTGATTGAAATATCAAAATCCCATCATTGCTTTTAACGGATCAATCAGAATTACACATTGATTTTACACAAAACTATCAATGCCTTAAAATCAAAACCTAGATTTTTATATTTTGAATACATTACTTGACTATACATTATCATTGGTTAGACATTGATCAAACATTATCAGTCAAATCTTTACTTTTGTGGATGGAACATTCATTTTCATTACTTCCTCAATATGTTGTGTGTCTCTTCTCTGTGTGCCATGCACACATGAACTTTTGTAGTTCCTCTTTTCTGTGATTCTTGTATTTTCTCACTCTTTTTTTAGATGTAAAATCACTTATTCCATTCTTTCAATACAATTATGATTATTTCAACAAACACACACATAAATCATCTTATGATTATCCTTATTAAAAGCTTAACTTTCTAAGCATTCTGCCATAGCATTTTAATAATTCTTTTGCCTTCTCCAACCTCCCCTGGAACTTCCTCTTTCTCTCTATCTTGGTGCTCTTTGAGGCCCGTTTTTACAGCCTTGCTGACAGTCCTTAATGAGAAAGTGAAAACAGACCACCTCTAGCGCCACCATAAACTGAGCCGTAACTTGTCCAGCACTTTAATGGCCAAATATTCCTGTGGAGGTTGAATTTTCTAAGGATAGCAAACCTGTCTTACTCGCTCCGTGCACATGTCTCTTCCTCTTCCAGTGTCATTCACTTCAGCAAGCCACATAAAAGTCCACTTCCACAACAAAAATAATATCTTGGTTTAATTTAGCAGCTCAAAATGACCATTATTCCAAACTTCAAGTAATGACTGGTCAATAGTAACATTAATCTTTCCATTTTTATACTTTTAACCATTTAAACATAGTCTAAATTAACTGTCCAATAAATACAGGTGCATCTCAATAAATTAGAATATCTCATAAGACCTATAAAAATAACATTTTTAGTGAATTGTTGGCCTTCTGGAAAATATGTTCAATTACTGTATACAGTATTGTTCAAAATAATAGCAGTACAATGTGACTAACCAGAATAATCCAGGTTTTTAGTATATTTTTTATTGCTACATGGCAAACAAGTTACCAGTAGGTGCAGTAGATTCTCAGAAAGCAAACAAGACCCAGCATTCATGATATGCACGCTTTTAAGGCTGTGCAATTGGGCAATTAGTTGAAAGGGGTGTGTTCAAAAAAATAGCAGTGTCTGCCGTTGACTGTACAGACACAAAACTATGTTGTACAAACGTTTTTGTTTCTAGGATTTAGCAATCCTGTGAATCACTAAACTAATATTTAGTTGTATGACCACAGTTTGTTATAACTGCTTCACATCTGTGTGGCATGGAGTCAACCAACTTGTGGCACCTTTCAGCTGTTATTACACTCCATGATTCTTTAACAACATTCCACAATTCATTTACATTTCTTGGTTTTGCTTCAGAAACAGCATTTTTGATATCACCCCACAAGTCCTCGATTGGATTAAGGTCCGGGGATTGGGCTGGCCACTCCATAACATTAATTTTGTTGGTTTGGAACCAAGACTTTGCTCGTTTACTAGTGTGTTTGGGGTCATTGTCTTGTTGAAACAACCATTTCAAGGGCATGTCCTCTTCAGCATAAGGCAACATGACCTCTTCAAGTATTTTGACATATGCAAACTGATCCATGATCCCTGGTATGCGATAAATAGGCCCAACACCATAGTAGGAGAAACATGCCCATATCATGATGCTTGCACCACCATGCTTCACTGTCTTCACTGTGTACTGTGGCTTGAATTCAGAGTTTGGGGGTCGTCTCACAAACTGTCTGTGGCCCTTGGACCCAAAAAGAACAATTTTACTCTCATCAGTCCACAAAATGTTCCTCCATTTCTCTTTAGGCCAGTTGATGTGTTCTTTGGCAAATTGTAACCTCTTCTGCACGTGCCTTTTTTTTAACAGAGGGACTTTGCGGGGGATTCTTGAAAATAGATTAGCTTCACACAGACGTCTTCTAACTGTCACAGTACTTACAGGTAACTCCAGACTGTCTTTGATCATCCTGGAGCTGATCATTGGCTGGGCCTTTGCCATTCTGGTTATTCTTCGATCCATTTTGATGGTTGTCTTCCGTTTTCTTCCACGTCTCTCTGGTTTTGCTCTCCATTTTAAGGCATTGGAGATCATTTTAGCTGAACAGCCTATAATTTTTTGCACCTCTTTATAGGTTTTCCCCTCTCCAATCAACTTTTTAATCAAAGTACGCTGTTCTTCTGAACAATGTCTTGAACGACCCATTTTCCTCAGGCTTTCAAATGCATGTTCAACAAGTGCTGGCTTCATCCTTAAATAGGGGCCACCTGATTCACACCTGTTATTTCACAAAATTGATGACCTCACTGATTGAATGCCACACTGCTATTTTTTTAACACACCCCTTTCAACTAATTGCCCAATTGCACAGCCTTAAGAGCGTGCATATCATGAATGCTGGGTCTTGTTTGCTTTCTGAGAATCTACTGCACCTACTGGTAACTTGTTTGCCATGTAGCAATAAAAAATATACTAAAAACCTGGATTATTCTGGTTAGTCACATTGTACTGCTATTATTGTGAGCAATACTGTAGGTTGTGCTGCTTGTTGTGTGAGTGGTGTTGTTTTACCTGGATTGTTAGTTGCACAAATCATACATGACTGACAATATTTCTGAGCATAGGTAGAGAACCCTTTTGTGAACCAGTGCTGTGTTATGATGCCTAATATTCCCCCTTTGGACACATGGTCAAGACTGTGTGCGAGTTTGGTGTAGTGATGAAAGAAGTGTTTCGGCAGGCAGGGGTTGCCGTCAGGGCCCCACCAGATGTTATCTGTAACAGCAGCTCCACAGGAGC
>NW_018128149.1:113326-118186 GCF_001952655.1 Monopterus albus | reverse complement strand
AACACTGGACTTCAAACAACTTGGGCTATGAGCTTCTCCACCCTTCCTCCAGACTCTAGGACCTTGGTTTCCAAATAAAATACAAAACTTGCTCTCATCTGAAAAGAGGACTTTGGACCACTGGGCAACAGTTCAGTTCTTCTTCTCCTTAGCCCAGCTAAGACACCTCTGTCGTTGTCTGTGGTTCAGGAGTGACTTGACAAGAGGAATACGACAACTGTAGTCAAATTCCTTGACATGGCGGTGTGTGGTGGCCCTTGATGCCACATTCTTGAATCGATTTTGCTTGACAAGCCTCTCAAGGCTGCAGTTCTCTTGGTTGGTTGTGCATCTTTTTCTTCCACACTTTTTCCTACCACTCAACTTTCTGTTAACATGCATGGATACAGCACTCTGTGAACAGCCAACTTCTTTGGCAATGAATGTTTGTGGCTTACCCTCCTTGTGAAGTTGTCTTCTAGACAACTGTCAGATCAGCAGTCTTCCCCATGATTGTGTAGCCTAGTGAGCCAAACTGAGTGACCATTTTGAAGGCTCAGGACACCTTTGCAGGTGTTCTGAGTTGACTAGCTGAGTGGCATGTCACCATATTCTAATTTATTGAGATAGTGATTTGGTGGGTTTTTGTTAAATGTGGGCCAAAGTCATCACAATTAAAAGACCCAACGGCTTAAACTTCTTCAGTCTGTGTGTACTGAATTTATATAATACACGAGTTTCACTATTTGAGTTGAATTACTGAAATAAATGGACTTTTCCACGATATTCAAATTTATTGAGATGCACCTGTGTATATACAAATGGAACAGCACAACAAAAATTTCACAGTTGTGTTTTTTGATCTTTACAGTTCCCACAAAATGGTGATCGATTTGAGCCGCACTTTGTTTGGTGCTAATTAGCAAATGTTGGCAAGCTAGCATGCTACACAGAGCTGCCGGAAATTCGTGCTTATTGTCCTCTTTGTATTTATTTTATATCTATACAGCTTTTCACTGAACTCTTGTCCAAGTTCCTACCAAATTTTGTTGCGATAGCAACGTTAACCAATTTTATCTACACAGCGGATCCGTGCAACTGGCTTCACAACAAGAAACGGGCCATAGCAAGGGCGTGTGAGGATATGCAAGAGGTACAAGGACAAAATTTAATTTATGTATCCTTGTCAAAATTAGGCTTGGTCTACTGTATACATATAGTTGGTTTAACGTTGCATAAAATGTTGGTTTTCAGTTGATTTTGTCCCTAGAGAGAAGGCTGACGGAGCTCAGTGACAACCTTCAGAAGGTCAGAGATGGCTTCCTGGAGAAATCAGCTGCTCTGCGGAGGATGCCGGATGATCAGGTGACGTCATCCAATTGTAGGGGCATACGTGCACGGGGCAGGGCCAGCACGTGAATAATGAAAACCTTAGATGTAACAAAATATCCAAAAGCTAAACATTCTGCTAATGCTAGCTAGCATGTAGCCAAGATGGAGATCTTTGTTACGTAGTTTGAATATTTGTTTTATCCATAAAGGCAAAATCTGTGGCGGACATTGTAGGAGACAGTGTTGAGGAGGACACAGAGAGCACCTCACTGAAGGCCCAACATGCCAAGTTTTCCCAGCCAAAGACCAAGCAAGGCCTGTTCGCCAGCATCAGGGATGCGGTTACTTCCCCACGGAAGGGAACGAGCGGCCGAGCTCTTCGGAGGGCGGTTCAAACTGCGCAGACCTGAAAGGCTCAGCATCAAGACAAAAGGAGAGGTTCCTTTAGGTTTTTGAAAATTTCCTGAGGACAGTTTAAAGGGACCTGGACAAAAAACTCCAACAACTGTGAGAAACAGGAAGTGACTGATCACTTTTCTTCAGGTCATGTTTTTTGTGTGGAGATATTTTTAATACGTTTTGTGCTTTAATAAAATGATTCTGAAACTCCTAGACATGAAGTTGTTTATCTTAAAGGTGCAGTGCGCACAAATGGAAAATATTCCTAATCATGTCCTCATTAGTGACTAAGAATTTTTTTTTTTTTTTAATCATCTTAGACTGTGCCTAATATATCCACACAGGGAGTGGGTCTCCTCATGGAGGCCGTTGTGTAGCCCAGTACAGCTCTAGTGCTGCTTGGAAGATGAAGATGAACAAGGAACAAGAAACAAAGGATCAATTTTTCACAAGGGAAAAAGAAGGGATCTTTGAGTAACTGAATGCTGCTAAATTTTATTTATAAACAAGTTAAAAAACACTACAGTTTAGGTTTAATGTTTCAATTATTTTTCAAAAAAATATAATGGATAAGTTCTTATGACTCGTTCTTATTAGAAGAAGCTGAAAACTTTACAGATTTATTGAAAACATGTCAAACACTAGAAGCGGAATTAAAGCTATAGAAAATCACTGCCTGAAAAATAAGGCCATGAAGATCTATATACAGCTGAGTCCAGAAACTAGAGGGCAACTCACTGAAACCACTGCTTTGTTTAAATAAAACCCATATAACAAAGGCAACGAGAAATCGAACTTGCAGCACAATGACTGTGTCACTGTTATAATTGTGAAAAAAAATTACCAAATACTATTTACCAAAGTGTCAGTTTCACATTGTTCTGTTTGCCCGACAGTTCAAAACAGAAAAACATAAAGCAGCAAATCTTCACATCTGCAGCCAGATAGATAAAACTCTACAGATACAGAGCCTTACACTCGACTATTGTGCACAGCTACACCTATTTACAGAGCGTTGTAATGTGGTCACACACCTGTAAAGGGTTGGGGTTAGGCTGGAGGAAGTGTCTGGAGAGAGGGAAGTCTGGGCATCTCTGCTTAGACTGCTGCCCCCGCGACCCGGTTCCGGATAAGCAGAAGAACATGGATGGATGGATCCATCCATGTTCTTCTGCTTATCCGGAACCGGAGGCCTCTTGACAGATCATCATTAAGTTCATTCACATTCTAACTAAATTTATAAAGGTGTTATCCACATCCTCAGATCAATATACCATGGCCTCGGCTTGTCTCACTCTTTGTCTTTTGCCCCCACAGTCATTGGGTTTTGTGCAGTCAGAACCACAATGTCACATTCGAGACACCAGCTCTTGCAGCTCAGCAGTCTCTTTCCTTGCTCTGGGACTACAGGAAATAAAGTTTGAAAAAGTCAGCATGACTCAACACTGTCTTTATTGTTGTCCCCGTGATGAATACTTAATGTGTGTTTAAACATGTGAACTTATATTTTTTGGTGTTGTGTAATTGACTGAGATGTGTGTCTGAAGTTAGGGACAGAGGGATGATTGAGAATTGTGTGTATTGCAATTTCTTGTTCTTGTGTCAGTTTCATGTGTTTTCAGACTGTTTACTGTGTTGCTGAGGTGAGTATAAGATTTATTTTCTATTTTTGTGAAACAATGGGTATGGGGGGGAGTAATTCTCCCTCTCCTTGCTCCGTTTGTGTGTGTGTTCTGCTGCCTACTTCCTGTATGATATGTGTGAGAGCTGCTCACTCTGTGAATGAGTGTGTGTGAAGGTATACCATTTATTAACATTGTGTAAATAAGTAACTGTGTGGGTGCGTGCTGGTTGTTGTTGTTGTCTTAGAATAGGAGAACGGCAGCCAATTGGGTGTTAGAACGTCTGTGCAGATGAACCACTTTGAAGAAGCTAAATGTCAGACCAGTTTGGAGAAGCTAAATTGTGAGCTATAAATAAGAGTGTCTGGTAGGATTTAAATAAAAACTGTGTGTTATGGCTGCAAAGCAAGTTTTGTACTACTAGTGGGTCTATAGTGTGGAGCTCACAGTTTGGTCACACCGAAGCTAAATATATATTAAGGAGACTGGTGGAATTATAAGTAGTATCTGTAGTAGCAGACAAACTTGCATCCTCGCAGTTAAAGTTTTGGTTAAATTTGCTTGGTGTACTTAACAGTTTGGAGAGTGATAAATTGCGTTGGTGCAACTGCAAGGGGCGAAATTGAATGATGCTAGTTCTCTGCCGGACTTGATCAGCTGGTTTGAGGCTAGCCTGTCCATCTGGGCACCGGTCATTTGTTTCTGTTGGCCAAGTATAGTGAAAGCCCACTTAAAGCGCTTTTTGTAAATAGTCCAGACTTAAATGTGTGTGTTTGATTATAAGCTGAGTATACTGTATGTGTTGTTCATATTTTATGAAATGTGATAAAAGGTTGTTTAAGAAAATATATATTGGGTTATATTAATGGTTTGTGCAGGCTGTAGATATACTGAATATTTACTGCGCAGTTTTTTCTTTTGGGTGCGGTCCGCTCTTTTGTGTGTGTGCGTGAGTGCGAGTATTTTAACTGCGTCTGTAGAGGCACTGCGTGCATGTATGTGTGTACCTCCGTGTGACGGTGGAGGCAAAGTCATATCATATAATAAATAAAGAATAATAATAATAGGATAATAATAATAATGTGCTGTTTTATAGTTACTATAGGTATTAAAACCTGATGTTTATGAAGTCTCTAATCTCTGAAGGTAGTGTAGTGTTTTGTAGTTTATAGACTTGTGTTTTTTTTTTTTTTGTTTTGTTTTTTTTCAAGTTGTCATGGTCTGGAGAGTAAAGGGTCATGTGGGTATTGACTTGTTTGTATGAATAACTATTTCTTAATAATTAGTAGGACATGACTGTTGAACATTGGCTATTGCACTTGTAGTTACAACCTATTATTAAAATGGTAGGGGTTTTTTTGTTGCTGTGGTCGATGCATGAGGGAATAGTGGCTTGTTGCTTTAATGCGCATAGTGTTGCTTGTAGTTTTTTTTAAAGGGGGAAGTGAGAAGTCTCACCTTCGCCAGTCAGATACAAACTGGAAGTCAGTGCTGGTCAGTGCCATCTGCTCCGCCTCTTGCCCTCCCC
>NW_018128149.1:106368-109578 GCF_001952655.1 Monopterus albus | reverse complement strand
TGTCTGGTCACAAAGAGATGCAGACATCTAGTCTCTACACAGAAGTTACAGCATTCAAAGCAAGCAGATTCTGCTTCATTATAGCTGTAAGATATATAAGCAAGGGAAACAAATGCATTAAAATAACCAAAGCTCAGTAGTTCTGGACAATCATCAATACAGCTGTAATATGCATAAACAAGTAAGATAAAGTTATGAAAGGTAACTAAAAGAAACTACAGGTATGAGAAGTAACTAAAGCTGTTAAAGTAACTAGAGTCTATAAGACTCAAATCTTACAATAGTGATTGGGAATAAAAATCCATTGCTGGCAGAGGAAATTTATAAATTATCTCAAAAGTGGAACATGAGAACGCAACACTTGTCGGTATTCTGGCCCTCAGATGGAACATTTGATAAACATTTGTGTGCTGAGATGAAAATGCTGATAATTAATCATAAGGCTAAATCTGCAAAGCGTGTTTGCAAACGTGAACGAGAACTCGCTGTCCTGCAATTATTTAGTAGTCACGCTGAAATTATGAGTGAAAAAACAGCCCAGTATGATAGAGAATCAGCTGATGAACTGGTGGAGGCTGCCAGGTTGGAGCAGCTGGAAGATGAAATAATTGATTTGCTTGACATATATGTAAAAGCATTAAAGCTTTCTGGTAAAAATTCCAGACGTTTAATTGAGATTCATAATCAGATTGTGAAGTTTGTGCAGGAAGAAGAGATAAAGACAGACCATGAGTGCAGTGAGGTGGCAAAAGGAGAGGTGCTCTGCTTTGCTCCATCTGGTACTACACGGGTGCCCATCCCCAGACCAAAGCCGGAAGCTGACGTGAGTTATGACCAAGAGGGAGATACACCCAAACTCCCCCATTCTGTTCATCCAGTTTCAAACCAATGTGAAGAGGTGCTCTGTTCCCTGGCTGGAAAAAGGTGGAAGAAAAAAGGTGCTTGTGACTCCTGTTGAGCCAGCCGGACTACCTCCATCTTCAGTGCCTGCCGTCGTCATCCCCCAGCTGATATACGCACAGCCAGGGGGGTGGGCTGGAAGGCCTCAGAGCACAAGAATGTTTCCTGCAGGCCAAAGAGCAAGGTGCTTCCACTGTGGAAAGTGGGGGCGTGTGAGAGACAGCAGCCCCGAGTGGTCTCGTGGCAGACTGGCCACCCTGGGGCATGGGGACAACAGACCCTCAGTTCAGGACTGCAGCAGTAAGATAGCACATACCAGATGCTGTGTCAGTCTGGAATGTAGGAAGTCCGAGATGAGAAAAAAAGAGACATTGTTCATTGTAACGTTTCTTTTTTTTTGTTCTGGTTGGATGAATACTAGCCTCACCCTGTGTGACACTAGTAAGTGAGAATTATTCAGCCCACACATTCTGCGTGAGCTACTTCTTTTATTGATTCATTTAAACAGTTTGACATTATCTAAAAATACTGATGGGACAAATGAGACACAGCACTGAGGCAGTCCACCAACAGCAGCACTCAGGTAAAGCAGGTGAGAAGCACAAAGTTAGACACATTTGGATCCAGCGTCAGTTTTCTCTCTGCTGACCTTTGACCTCTGTCATGTTTGATTAAATACAGCCTGAGAGAGACAGAAGAATTGGTTTCAGTTCAAATGATGACACTTGAGGCAGAGTTATTTTCCCTCCTGCAGGAACCAGCCCCTCCCACCCCCAAACAGGTTTTTCTTATTTCTGTTATTTGACTGAATTCTACTGTTTGTCAACATTTGCTGAGCTTGTTGCTAACTTTTTTCTCGTGCTGCTGTACCTGTATGAAATGATTGATTAATGGTTATTGATCAGAGACTTCTCAGACCCCAGAACCTTGCTGCTGCTGCTGCTGCTGCTGATGAGTTTTGGCTTTGACAAGCACACTGTAGCTTCCTGGCAGCAGCTGATCCTCTCCCCAACTCTAACAACAGTATTGATCGCATTGAGCTCTGTAGCTGAAACGGAGTTGTCCTCTGACCTGTTCATGTTCTCACATATCTCTATAATAAATAGTGCCTTGAAACAACACCCCCCCACACACGTGACATAAAAAGTTTTTATTTATTTATTTATTTTTACTTGTCTGTGTGAAATATTTGTTCTGTGGAAATAAAATGGAGTGACAGCGTGTCCCGATTGTGAAGTCATTCACTTGGACTCCAGAAACTGGGGGCCGTGTTTCTCCACTGTTTTCTACTTGGTTCCAGTTTGTTTTTGTTTTTTGTTTTTTTTGTTTTTTGTTTTTTTTGTTGTTTTTTTTTTTTGCTTTAACCAATCAGCAGTTACTGATGAGTGTTACCAAGGATGCCTGTGAGGTTGCGCACCACAGGAGGAAGTGATGTGCCGAAGACTACGTAAACCACACAGAATTTGAAATGTTTTATGGGGGGGGGGACATGCTAAAGTTTGGAGCTGGGAGGTGGATGCTTGCCATCATTAGGGCTTGTTCTTCATTAGCCAGATAACCTCTTGTTTTTAGGAAGAGGCTCTCTGGAAATGAGGAAAATGAGGACTTTAACCAAAAGTTTCAGATTGTTAAGTTTTCCACATACTTTTGCCCACTTACTGTATTATATAGTCTTTTACTTTGGTCAGCTGGATGTTTTTAAAGTGCTATATAAATTGATTTGATATGATAGTTATATTTTAAATATTAGTGTGCCTGTGTGATGATGTATTTTCTGTATTAACAAGAAGCATTTTTCCATTAAAATGATATAAATTGTTCCTTATGACTAAACAAGGACATACATGTAACATGTTTTATACATTTCAAACACACAACACCCATTTTTTTAAACTTTCATATTTGTTTCAGATCAATTTACATTTCACCAACTCGTTTAAAGTCAATGAATCATGAGGGGTTAGATCAATTTGAATTTATTAGACATTAAGTAAAAACAAAGTTCAAAGTGTTTATTTTGTCATATGCACAGTTAGGAAACGTGTTTCCCTGTACAATGAAATTCTTACTTTGCTGTCCACATGAATCGCAAAATAAAAAATGAAGTAGATAAATGAGTAACACTAAATCTAAGGCACTTTAAGCAGTGCAGATGCAGCAATTTAGTAATATATATATATATATACAAGAATATAACTATGCTCCATGTGCAGCAGTCATTGTGCAATTATCCATGTGCAAACTGAGAATGTAAACAGTACATCACATATTTCCTGGTAATAAACTCCTCAGCTGTTTAGGAGTCTGATG
>NW_018128149.1:101336-101703 GCF_001952655.1 Monopterus albus | reverse complement strand
GTATCCTGATGTAGGAGTCTCCATTTTCCAGGTGAGAAAGGGAATAGTGGAGTGCAGCTGCGATGGCATCTGAGGTGGCCCTGTTGGGCTGGTAGGCATACTGCAGGGGGTTCGGGGTGCTCGGTATACTGCTCTGAATGCGGGCCAGCACCACTCTCTCAAAGCACTTCATAATAATTGGGGTGAGTACCACTGGCCTGTAGTCATTCAGGCAGGTGATGGGGCTTGGGAAGGGGAACGATGGTTGTGATCTTAAAGCAGGTGGGGATGATCCTCTGGCTGAGAGAGAGGTTGAAGATGGTGGTGAGAACATCAGCCAGCTCGCTGGCACATGCCCTGAGAGCCCTCCCAGGGATGTTGTCCGGTC
>NW_018128149.1:97467-100244 GCF_001952655.1 Monopterus albus | reverse complement strand
ATTCGTGCTTCTTTTCAGAAGTTTTGTAAACTTCATACTTTTGAAATATTTAGCTTTATTTTGAAAATCTTGTTCCATTCAAATGAATGGGAACATTCTACTTCAGCATAATTTCAGCTATCAAAATGTTCAGCTCTTCAAGGACATTCAGGCTTCTCTACAAACGTTTTCAAAAATTCATACTTTTGAAATATTTAGCTTTATTTTGAAAATCTTGCCCCATTCAAATGAATGGGAAAATTCTACTTGAGCATAATTTCATCTATCAAAATGTTCAGCTCTTCAAGGACATTCATGCTTCTCTTCAGAATTTTTTCTAAACTTTATACTTTGAAATATTTGGCTTTACTTTGAAAATCTTGCCTCATTCAAATGAATGGGATACTTTTGCTTCAACATACTTTCAGCTATTTCAGGTACCAAAATGTTCAGCTCTTCAAGGACATTCATGTTTCTCTCATGTTTGAATCTTAACATCTCCAGCATACCTTTGGCTAGAATGCCATTTCAACTCTGTTCAACTCATGAGATGTTAGGCTACCACTACTACTACTTTTGAAATATTTAGCTTTATTTTGAAAATCAGCTCCTCAAAGACATTCATGCTTCTATTCAGAACTTTTGTAAACTTCATACTTTTGAAATATTTAGCTTTGCTTTGAAATCTTGCCCCATTCAAATGAATGGGGAAATTTTTACTTCTGCATACTTTCAGCTATTTCAGCTATTAAAATGTTCAGCTCTTTAAAAACAGTCATGCTTCTATTCAGAACTTTTGTAAATTTCATACTTTTGAAAAATTTTGCTTTGTTTTGAAAATCTTGCTCCTTTCAAATGAATGCGAATGTTGCAAGAAGGCATCTTCATTGCGAGATGGCGGACGTGACGGTCACACACGCACCTGGAGCTCCTGTGCTTGCCAAGGTTCAATTAAAGCCTGAGGTGTATAAAACAACTGACGGTAAAGTTATAGTAGAGGACGAATTTTTGCTTTTTCTCTATGTTAAACTAAGGACCTTAAGTCAGGATGAGATTGTCCTGTTGGCAGTCAATACCTTTGACACTGTGTGGATTGAGACTTCGAAGAAAACGCTCTTTGAAGTCTGTGTCACTACCCAGCGTAACGTCTTGCATAAGGATGTTAATAATGTTAAGAACGAGTGTGGGGAGGACACCCCCAGATTTGTGTCTAGATGAACTGCCACCTGTGACGTTTACGAATATGGAGGTGTGTGGCTTGCTTTGTAAAATTGAGCATCCTCAGGCCACAATTACTGCGATGAAGCAAGCGGCTCACCTGCAAGCTGAAGCCCGCAACGGTCTGCGGGCTGTTGCAGCAGACACAATCAAGCCTGTCAGTGCGTTGGAAACGCGCACTGTCCATGGCGGTGTGTTGTCGGATGCAACGGAGGCCGACCACAGTATCCCTTTGGCAGGTGAGCAGTCGAAGGTGGTGGGTGGCCCCAAAGGCTCCGAGGGTCTGGTGCTGCCTGCGGGGGATAGGACTACTCTATTGGAACACTCTGGAGAAGTGTCGCTGCCCGGTTCCCATATGTGGAGCTTGGTGGCTAAAAGGGGGCAACGTCAGCTAAAGAACTCGGCTGGTGTTAGGCCTGCTCCTCGCGTAGGCATAACCCTAACTGGTCAGAGGAAAGCTGGCAAGTCTGTTGTGGGTACCGGAGCAGCTGGAACTATCAAAACAATTAAGACTAAGATGGTATTGCAAGAAAATTCTCACTAGACTTGGAAGCCGAAGTTTTACGTACTTATTTGAAAGAAAAACTTGGGCATGATGTCATGTGTCATAAAATTGTTTCAGGAAACACTAGGTTTGCTTCTTTTAAAGTGTCTGCTGAATGCAATGAAGTGGATGACATGTATAATCCAGAGCTATGGCCCGAGGGTACATTTGTGAGACAATATTTTGACCCACGTAAATTTGTTGGTGGTGCTCATGCTGCTCACTCTACCCGAGCAAGGCCCTCTCCTGGAGCAGATGCTAGCTCTAAATAATTTTTATGGATCTTAAAGTAATCCCATATAACTGCCGTGGCCTTCGCTTAGGTCATAATGTGGAGGATAAAGTTCGCCGCACTGTGGTTAAAGAGCTGCTGGAACAATGTGACATCCTATGCTTACAAGAGACTTTTCTTGCCAAGCAGGATTTATGTGGTCTTAACTCCTTGGACGATAATTTCTTCGGCGCTGGAGAGTCTACTACTGACTTTGGGCTCGGTTTCAAGCGTGGACGGATTCCTGGTGGTGTGGCTATCTTGTGGTCTAAGAGGTTGGACCCAGTGGTTAGTGTGGTTAGGCTTGATGAGGACTGGTGTATTGCAATACGCCTGACTCTGGATAACAAGGAGCTTGTGTTTTTATGTTTTATGTTTCTGTTTCTATGTTCCTTATGAATGTAACCAGAACGAAGAGGAGCACTTGAACAAGCTATCTTTTATTACTTCTTTTATACATAGCGACGGGTATACCAGCGTATATATTGTGGGTGATATGAATGCAAATATATCAGATAAGGATTTTGTTCTTGCAAAGCATATGTTGCACTTTTGTGCTGATAATAATTTGATTTTGTCTAGCAGTGAGTTCCTGCCTAGTCAGAGCTTTACATATATTAGTGAGGCCTGGCATACAACATCGTGGCTCGACCATTGCATTTCTACAGCTGATGCACATGCCGCTTTGGCAGATATAGACATTCTTTACAACATGTCCTTCTCTGATCATATTCCCGTAAAGATGACCGTGAGACTTGATTTTAT
>NW_018128149.1:80013-92712 GCF_001952655.1 Monopterus albus | reverse complement strand
TTAAGCGTCTTAATAGTGATGGCACTTCTATGCTACAAATGGCCAGAGAAGGTAGGCCTACAACCACACCAACCAGCCACTGCCAGCCAGTATATATTACAGAAAGATCAGTATGTGCAACTTTCTCCTAGGGCGTATCCACCTTACAAAGTGTGTCAGCATTTGGATGTAGTATTAGAAGGGCCACAGGAGGAGTCACTAGGTACTACAATATGGGAGAGACAGGCAAATGGTCAAGGGAGAGACGAGGTACTCGTGACAGTTAAAGGAAAGGATGGGAAAATAACAGCCACAAGCTTAGACCCTACAGTTTGGTTTATGGGCCCTCACAATAGTTTGGCCATACATACATCCTCACAGACAGGTGGCAGCCTGGATGGGACGTATGTGGTATCACAAAATGGGAAAAGAGTAAATAGTACCCTCATTCAGGTTGTGCAGTGTGGAGCATCAGGAGAGGTATATGATCCAAACATTATTACACAAGGAAACACTGACAGGGACATTATTATAGCCACAGGTGATGAAACTAGAAAAGTGGTAAATTTGACTGAGGGAGGTATAAGAGAACACCAAATACCCCCCATAGTAAATATAGCTCAAGTTAGTAAGGTAATCGTATGTGCAGGAGGAGCTATAGAAATTAGAGCAGGGCAGGAACCACAGCAACCGTTGCTTATGTTACAAAACGACAACAGGACCAGAGCAGATTTAGCCTTATGGACAAGGAATGGACAGTCCATTCCCAGTGATGTCAGTCAACCGTCCGGGATGTTTGTCACCTCCAAGAGTCAGTTAGTTATACCTGAAGTTACTAGTGCATATGCAGGACACTATAAACCTGAATGGCTGCAAGAAACTATAGAGATACGAGTTGTAAATTGCATGCACAGAACAGTGGACCCTTATCTAACCCCATCGTAGAGGGAACAGGCGATGATACCAGCCCATTTTTAGGTAATTTGGAATGCCCACCACCCACACAGGATTATTTTGAAGAAAAGAGTTGTGCCAATAATCAGAATAGGCAGACATGGTTGCAAAGTATTTTAACTAAAACCTCTGTTAAAGTGCCAAAGAATATGAGATGGTCATGCGGCAGCATAGGATTTAGTTATCTTCCTCCACTAAGACAATGGAGAGGTAAATGTTCTTTGTTTTATATTACACCAGCGATGAGAGTTACTAAATATCTTCCCAGCATAGAGAGATTTGAACAGCATCTGACAGCCGTGGGAGCTAAAAGAGCTAAAAGAGATGTAGAGGCTAAATATGCTTGGGACCCCAGTAATGACCCATATTTTACATATCATCAAACCAGCGTTTCTAGGTTCTTTGGGGCATTGTTACCAGGTTATGGAGTGATGCAGGCATTAGATCAAATCAGAGACTTGTCTAATATTACCTATGAATTAGCAAATAGAACCGCCACAAGTATTTCCCTTATGCAGCAGCAATTAGGAGAAACAACTAAAATGACCTTGCAAAATAGAATGGCTATGGATCAGATGTTAGCAGCGCAAGGAGGTGTTTGTAAAATTATTGGCCGAGAGTGTTGCACTTACATCATTGTTTGTTCTGTGCTTACAAATAATGTTTATCTTTTTGTCCATTTAATAAGAAGACAGCGATGAGTTCAGGCTTTTCCTGGAGCCTGAAACAGAGTCTTCAGATGATGACAGTGACAGTGAAGAGGCTATCTTTACAGATGAGCAGGACCATGAAAATTTGGATTTTGCAGAAGATGATAACACTGAAGCAGATAAAACCAATAGTGATGACTCCAGGCAGTTACTTGTAAACCTACTTGCATTCATGCTTTTAACCTGGCAAGCTGTATTCAACATATCAGACAATGCCGTCACTGCATTGCTGCTGTGCCTCAGACACTTTGTAGCGCATTGGAAATATTCTCTCTGTTGATTTACTTAGCAGTTTTGCTGATATGATTCCCAAGACTTTACATTCACTGAGGAAATTGACCAGTATTAACAGAGACAACTTCTGCCAATATGCCGTCTGTCCCAAATGTAAGACCACATATACACTTGCCGAGTGTTATGATATCGCCAGGAATGGTTCAGCTACCAGTAAAACATGTGGATATATTCCATTTTACAAGCATCCACACAAGACATCTGCCCTGAGAAAGAAATGTGGCTCTCTCTTAATGAGCAAAGTTAATGAAGATGAAGTATTAAATAAGAAGACTGTCAAAAGCGCCAGTCTAGTCAGTTGTTGTTGGTCACGAGGTACCATCAGAATTTATAGTCCTGAGTTTGTTTCCCCACCCAGGCCTGGGTCCCCTGAACACTTTTCACAGTAGCATTGTCATCCTCTCTTCTTCTTCTTTCCCAACCCAGCTATCCTAGCCTTTTATCTGCTCGCACTTACACAGCCTTCCATGGCCTAAGTCAGAGACGCAGTCGCATGCCAGCTCCACACACCTTCTTCCAAGCATTGTCTAAAATGTCCAGTACATGAACTTCTAGGGGGACAGCCCAAGATATTCTTGCTTTCGCCAGAAACAGATCAAGCTTCCGTACACACTTAGCTCAGCCTTACATAACTATTACAAATAATATCTATATATGAACTACATACTGTTCTATTACATATTACCTCTGGAACCTTGTTTATTTTTAACCACTACATTACCATAGGCCGTTCCTCCCCACAGCAATCAGACTGTACAATACATCACAATACATTGTCTTGTTCCTAAATATCTTTTTTGACTTGTGTCTCAGGGACAAACTGGGGAAGGTCTATTCTTGTTCTTGATTGTCTCTTACATACTATATTTTTGTCTGGTTTCTAGGTACCTGGATCTTGTTTTCTCAAGATATGTGTATGGTGTTTATTCTATGGTGTCATGTTGTTTTGTCCCTTACTGCTGCTGCAACACTGGAACTTCCCCACTGTGGGATCAATAAAGTTCTACCTACCTACCTACCTACCTAATCCCTTTATTTTCCCATGTAATTGTCTCTCTCTGAACTCCAGCTCCTGGTCTCAGCTGACTTTTATCTTACGTTAGTGTCTTTCATAATGTCAATATGTTCCAGAAGGATACCGCAGCTTGTGCTGTTCATAGCTGTGGTTGCCTTAAACTGTACTTGTTGGTGAATCTGCTGATGTTACTTAGTGTCCACACTGTGGTACTTTTAAGTCACTGCACCCTGTCAAACCACTACCAGAACCAGCAGGACAGCAGAGTTCAAACTGTTTCTTGCCCCTTTAAAAAAATAAAATAAAATGAGTTCATAGACTTTGCCCACTTTGGTTTTCTTTAAATATTTATTTCTCTGGTCGTCAGAGAAAAAAAAACTGTTAACATGAAAAAAAATTTGGAGTTTGGTGAATGATGGTGATCTATCAAACACTGTTTACAGCTGTACTTTGGGTCTGGTTCTGAATCTGATCACTATTTTCTCCTCTTAACAGATAAGAACTCGGACTGACAATTTGGATCACAAAGTTTAAACAAATACAAGTCTCTTCTGACTGGACGAGCTCTTCACCTCCTTCAGTGGCTGGACTGGTTCCCCAGCTCTGCATTCTCCAAAGACTTCAACCTGAGGTAACAAACACCAGCTGCAGAAGAAGTCTAAACCAGATTTAATCTAGATCTTCACAATATAACAAGATCCAAATAAGAATCTACCAGTGTAAATAGGTGTAATCAAAATCCTGACTATCTAAACAGGTGTAAACCTGGTCCAAACCAGGCTCTGCAAGTGTAAACAGGTTTGGAATAGTTAATGGCAATCTGAACACATCTCAAACAGATTCTGACAGTGGAAGTGGGTTGATGAGATCTGAAGGTTTGAAACCAGTTTACACCAGATCTAAACCAGATCCTGCTAGACTGAATGTGTTTAATCCAGATCCAGACAGCCCATTTTTGTTTAAACATCATTTTGGTTATAACAGTCGGAACGGATTGAATCCGTATTTTGACAGATTCTTGTAAATGTGTTAAAACCACATCAAACCAGACCTTTTTAGAGTAAACAGGTCTGAACCAGACCAGACTTACCTCTGCAGGTGTTTTTCACAGAAGGAGCCGAGTTGCTGAATCTCAGACTGGAAAAAGCTCTGAAAAACAAACGGGGACCGTCAGTCCTGGATGAGCTCTGAGATCTAAACATGTTCATGAAGCACAATGACTTTTTTATTCAAAGTCTAACAACTATCTGGGTGTTGATGGAGTTCAGGTTGGTTGAACTTTCTTCCAGTTGGTTCATTTGATCAGTGATGCTGTTCTCAAACCTCTGCAGCAGCAACAGCCTATGAAACACACAGAGGACATTCACACCAGTCGATCCTCATCCCAAAACTGAAGTGTTTACACCTGACATTTATCTCAAAGTTAAATCTGGTTCTCTGAAGAAATTCATACATTTTGCTCCTTTATGATCATCTAGGCTTTACAGATGTTTCTATGGTGTAACATCTGTTAGGCTACAAATATCTCAATGAGAACAAGCGAGTGTGCTTCTGCGCTGAACTCTAGCTGTTTCCCCAAGACAAAGTCCTGAAAAACGGTGGCACTGCATAATAAAAACATCTCCTCGGGTATCAGTCATAGGGTGAAGGTATTTGCAGTGTACTTACAGAACATGATCTCTGAAGCAGTCGTTCTTTCAGGCTGTTGTAAGTACATTCCCTGTACTCTGTCCATTGTTCTGTTACTTTGTGTAGTACTTCATGTGTTTTCTATGCTACTCGTCTTCATACTTTTTGAATCTTTATGTTACAGTGGTTTGTGGTTTTTCGACATTTCTTGTTCCTGACTCCGTATGTTACCCTGTGCAACAGTACTGTGGGCGGATTGACAGGTGTGTTGTACCTGTCCCAGTGGACATGTGTGAGCAGTGATGAGACATGTTGTTGATAGTCTCTCAGACACAGCAGGACATCGTTTTTAACTTTCTGCCAGCAGCCCTGTAAAGATATTTTCCAGTTTATCTTTATAGAACCTAAGGTTTTGAGCAGACATATGATATCAGTCAGAACTGATCATCAATCATGTGATCACTCACAGTAAAGTGTAGTTGTTCTCTGAAGCGTTCAAAGGCAGCTGTGATGCCCAAGGTCAGGTCTGACTCTGGCTCCGCCCCCGGCTCGTCCTCAGGCCTCAGTGCAGACTCTGAAGCAGTGAATTTTGACAGAACGTAAAAAGGCTCAAAGACAAGTCACCTATTTTTATTTTGTTTCCCCACTTCATTTATGAAGACCTGGTGTTTCTGTGGAAGTGTGAAGCCATGAAGAGTTTAATCAGAGTGAATTTTTTAAAGGAACCAAAGACAAAGACCTGCATCTGGAGCCACTCTCTTCCTGTCAGACCTGACGACCTTCTGCAAAACAAACAGCAAACAGGTGAGAGAAGGGAAAGGGCAGATCGTTCATGAATGAGTAACAAGAAGAAAAGTACCAGGGAGCATCCCAGTTCCCTTATTTGATCGGTCCTTGATCCCTGCTCAACATGGGAGTCGTTCAGCTCAGTCATCATGAGGGGTGTCCCAGAGCTCTGATGATCGAGGAGTGAGGAAGCTGCCTGGAGGAGATAGCATGACGATACACAAGACTGTCCTTTTATGGACTGACATCCTCTTATTGGAAATCTGTTGGTGTTTGAACGCTTCAGATGGAGGAGGAAAGGATGTCTCTAAAACTGTGTTTCCTTAGTTCCTCTCTCCTTGCATCTTATGTGGGCAGGACTAAGACGCAGTGAGGGGAATGTGGATGCACTTAAGGGAAGTGACATGTACTCAAAGTTGTAAAGCAGAGCTGCTTCCTCCAGACTCCCGTTTGTTCCCAGGAGACCGCTAGCTCTACCCCCCCACAAAAACATCTGGATTACATCCACTTGTCAGCCGGCTTCTCCTGTGAAACTAGTGTCTGACCCAAGTCGAATGTGGAGTGTTGGATCTGATCCTAGAGCAGCCCGGCTTTGTCCTAAAGTCTGAGTGGACGCGTGTCCATCACATTTAGAAATGTGCACAGTTATGTTTATTCATATGTGTGTGTGCAGTTACCTCAATCCTTGAGTTGTTGACCTCGCTGCCCGATAAGGACAGATGCTGAACTGGACAGCGAAACGACGCCAACGTATTGTTATGCCCTATCATGTGTAATAAAATACAATGGTTGTAACAAATGAACAAAATCTTTTATATTGTGCAATTAACTTTTAAAGATGATGATTAATTTATTATCAGTTAGGTTGAAAGAATTTAACCATGAAACGCTGTGTACAGCTGTAATGACTGACAGCAGCCATGTCGTCACCTGCTGCTACTTAGCTACACTTATGTGAACTTTAATTTTATTTTGTGGTGATGTAGTTTCTGGTAGTTCAGAGTCTCTGTGGTGGATTTGAGGCTCTGTAGAGATTTAGAGCCTCTCTGTGGTGATTTCCTCTTGTGGTGTTTGGTTTTTATTGTGAAAGGTTGTAAGCAGGTTCAGACCGACTCACTCTGGCTCTCTGGTTTGTTCTTGCTGTAGGATCGACCAGTGTGTTTGTCTGCAGAGGGGGTGGCCCAGACTGCACCACCCGTGTCTTCAGCATGGGGGGAGCTCTTTACTTTCTGCACAGACAGTCAAATGCTGTTTGTGAGCAGACAAGTATGGTAGACAGACAGACAGACAGACAGACAGGTGTACCAACAGCCGGGTACCATGAAGACTCTGGCAGCAGCCTCCTCCAGCTCCCTCTGATGTTCGTAGCTGAAGCTCAGCTCCACTGTCTGACCTCTGGTGTTGTTGCATCTGATAGGGTTGTTCAATTGGACGCTGAGGACCGTCTGTGACCCGGTAGACCCTGGGAAAACCCACAGAAGACACGTCTTGACAAATGGATCCAGAGTCAGTCACCTGTCCAGGTGCTGGTGAGAATCAGAAGCAAACAACACAGAACAGCTGCAAGAGATAATTTAAACAAACCCATTACATCTGGATAAGAACCACTGACCGTCATCTTTCATCTGGAGACTGTAATAATCCACCTCCTCCCTCAGCAGGTGGATGGAGTCCCACAGGAAACCCTGAAACACACAGTGTGCAAAAAAATTGGTCTGCAGTGGCACTGGTCTGCAGTCTAATGAAGTAAATGGTGTTAAATCTAGAAGAATCTTTACTAGAACTGTAGTTTCTGTCCCACCTCAGACTGCCACACTAACATTAACTATGTTGATCACACACAGTACTACTGCAGTACTACTACGTCTTGATGCAGCAGAGTGCAGTTTTCTACCTCAGGCTCATCAATAAAGAAGCTCACACATCCTGAGCCGAGGTTAAAATCGATCCAGAACTCATCCAGAGTGTCGTCTTCTGGTCGAAACAGCTGCAGGCGAAGAAAAGAGAAAAGCCTGGACGCACTTGAACGTGTGCTGAGGTGAATCATAAAAGTTTAAAGGGTTAAATAATTACCTGAGTGGAGTCCAGAAATGCTGTGAGACATGGCAAGGTGTAGACCCTGACAGACAGAGCACAGGGAAAAAACACATCAGGGAATGTCTCTTGGATTCACCAGAACCAGGTTTAATTAAGTTTATCACCTCCTCTGGTCTCCATGGCAACTGTTAACAATGTTTAGGAAATATCTGCAGTCCTGGAGAGAGAGAGACAGGTGTTCACTCAGACAGATGGGTGTTCAGATAGACGGATGTTCAGACAGGTGTTCAGTCAGGTCTTCAGACAGATGTTCAGACAGGCAGGTGGGTCACTCGCCCCCTCAAAGGTTCTGTCTTTGATGTCACAGAAGGCGTTGCTGATGTCAGGGCTGGAGAACCACTGATTGGCTCGCTCCTCTCGCTTCTTCCCAGGTGTCAGAAGACACAGCGCCTCTGTAAGGCTGACCTGCAGCTCATAGTCTGAAACAATGACAGCAGTCAAGAACAGCAGACATGGGGACAGCAGAGAGACCGGGCCTTGCCGTTCAGAGAGAAACTCACCTCCAGCTGTCAGAACTGCTGCTGCCATAGGGGATCTGTCACACAGGCAAATAGATTGATGATATAGGTCAGTAGTGAGTTTTGAAATGGGGTGTTTGTACAGACAGGCAGGGGAGACGAGACCAGAAAGACAAAAGATGTTAAACACTTGGCACATTTCCTGTATCAGTCAGACACAGAGCGGGTATTACAGTGTTTCGCTCTGGTTCTTGTTGTTCTGGATCAGTCTCCTCTGCTTGTGGCTCAGAGAACCCAGGATGCTGTTGAAGGTTCTGATGGCCTGAAGAGAGAGTGGGACAGACCATTAGAAACCAGTAGAGACCAGCAGAGAGTGGGTGAGAGTGGTACAGACCCGAACAGAGGAGTAGAGACCAGTAGAACCTACCTCCAGTCTCAGTGGAAAGTGGATTCCTGTCTGCACAGCAACCTGAGCCAAGTGGAGGAGGAGCACAGACAGCTGGCTGACTGAGAGGCAGACATGTGGAGAGGCAGACCGATTAGTTTAGAGGGTGACATGTGAAGCAAAGTGAATTTCTGACTGAAAATGAAACACACGTAGTGAAGGAACAAACCTGGGAGTGAAGCTTGACCCAGCAGCTGATGGACAGATGGGCAGTTACAGGAAGTCTCAGAAAAAAACACGAATGTCTAATTATCAAAAGTTAAACTTGGCTGTAAATGACTCTCATACAGTCCTGAAGTCCAAAGCCCCTGACCAGGGGGACACAGTTGTGTTCATTTCAGTGCGTTGTCTGAGATCAACCGGGTCTCATCATGAAGCAAATAAATGTGATAAATCTGAGCATACTGAGAATCTGTGGCCAGTTCAGGGCTGGTTTTCTGCTACAAGATGCCTGCTAACTGCTTTCCATGTGTCCAGTCTCAAGAAGCGCAGTATAGTCGACTGACAACATCAGAGCCTGGATGTAAATTGATCTTCCAAGGTGTTGAGAGGCATCACCAGGACACAGATCCCATAAAATTTAGGGGTAAATCAAGCTTGATGTGGCAGAAACATCGGAAAGCCTGTTGTACCAGCTTGAGTAGTTATCTGAAAGATCTGGAAATGGTGCTACTGGCATCATCGTGACCAGGTGCAAAGGCAACAAACTGCAGCCAATGAGGACACATCATCCAGCGGACCAGTATTGTAACTGGGCCTCACAGGAAGGACTGGACGGTGAGTCCTGTTTGTCTAAAACACTTTGAGCTCACCCCTACAGTGGTCAGGTGATGTGTGGGATCCTGTAACTGAATCATACTTCACCTACCCAGTATGCTCCTCACCAGGAAGTAGCTAAAGAACTCCTCAGTCAGGCTCACAAGGGGGGTGGAGCTTTTAACGAGTTCAGAGGTCAGCTGGTCATAGACTGCATTAAACCACAGTAGCACCTACACAGACAGGAAACAACAGCATCATATAAACACAGTGATGCAAGTAGATAGTGTTACTGTAAATGGTTGCAGATGACTCGATCATTAACAGAGTAGTACAGATCAATAATCGACAGCAATTAATAATTTATTATAGATTAGTACAGACTGATAATTGGTTACACAGATCAATAATGGTTAAGTAGGCTAGAGACTGACTGATAATGAAGACTGTTAAATGACAATATATTACTACAGAGTCATAATTGATAAGATTACTCCAGATTGATAAATTCATAATTGATTAGCAGATTGATAGATTATTAGACTGATAATTGATAATAAATTAGTACAGATCCATAATTGATTATAGGTTATTAGTACATCTTGACAGTTGATAATAGATCAGATTACCTTAGCAATCAGCCCATGGTCGATGAAGCTCTGCAGTTCCTCTCTGTTCTGTGACAGACTCCGTAAAGATGTCAGCACCACCAGGACTCTGCTGGAACCAGACCTGTGCAGCTCCTGTCAAACAGCAGCAGAGATGGGCCCTGGGGTTCTTCTCCAATATCAGAATGTTGCTGACTTCCTAACACCGGCTATGGTTATCCGGAACATATAAAGGTTCAGGTGATGTGGACATTCAAATCTGATATTTGACAAGTCACTTTGCATTTGAAGCTGTTTACTGAGAGATTTCAGAAGTATTTCATTTTTAAAGCAGGTTCATGTCCCGGACTAATCCTGCAGCAACATCACTGCAATCACATCCCATTTTACTGTGATCCAAGGCTGGAAACACTGTGGAGTTCAGTGTGGACCAAACCGGGATCACATAACGAGGCTGGAAGTGTCCCCAACACACCTGCATCAGGTACCTTCAGCCATATAATGCAGAATCAGTCGTGGTTTCAATTCTCATCTCATGTTTATTTCAAAATAAATGCTTGATGATATTCAAGATGATGTCATCCAGGATTATAAACCAATCGGTCCCCAGTCCATGTTTGAAGAAGAGTAACCAGGATCATTTCAGTGATTTGGATTAGTTAAAGCACACAGATGCCATCCTGTTACCTTGGTAACCAGCTGGTGCAGCCTGGCGAGGGTGCCTTTGGTCAGGCCTTCAGAACGGAGCACAGAAACCAGGTGAGACAAGTCTCCACGGCGCAGGCAGTCCTCTGTCTCCACCTCAAACTGACACACACAGAAAAATGGTTTTGTAGTTTTATTAGACTACGTTCACACTACAGGCTGATGTTACTCAAATCCGATCTTTTTGCCCAAATGTGACCCATATCCGATTTCCTTATGACAGTGTGAACAGCACAAATCCGATTTTTTTTTTTTCAAATCCGCCCCAGGCCACTTTCATATGTGATCCTAAATCGGATACATATCCGATGTTTTGCAATGCGACTTCAGTCTGAATGGCCATGTCGCATTTCGTGCGATTTTTATGTCATTGAAATGCGACATGCGTCACAATTCTGCGCTGGAGGAGGTGAGGCCATAAGCAATATTTGTGCTCTCCTCCTTCTTGATGTTCTTATTATTATTATTTCTTTATTTCGATTGCACATTAACTGGTACATCGCTACACACATGCTATCACGAGCCGCATCCATTTTTATTTTCGCAAACAGTACGCTGCGTCTGACGTCGCGTCCTCTTCTGCGCATGCGGGTCACCTCAGGACCGTATACCGTTCACACATGAGACAGATGGCAGTCGCATTTAAATGACAGTGTGAACAACAGCGCAAAAAAATCGGATTTCGGCAAAAAAAAAAAAAAAATCCGATCTGAGCATTAAGACCTGCAGTGTGAACGTAGATGTGTGGATTTTTTTTTAACCAGACTCTGTTGTTATAAAAATCACGGTGATGCTTTGTTTTCCATCTCCTCACTGCACCAAACTCCATTTAACCTAATTGTGACTTAAGGCTTTTTGTTAGATACTGAATAAAACGAGATTGTAACTGTTTTTGAGTTTTCCTGAAATCCGTGACAGCAGGGGGCGCTACAGCCTGCACTGTGTAACAGAGGGGGTGGACAGAATAACAAACAGCTGCAGAGTTTGGCTGAGGCAGCAGTTTTATGAACATTATATTCTGTGGGTGATATGGTTTATATTTGGTTCATAACTCCGTGCACCAACGTCCATTTGAATTTAGAGCGATTTAAGACTAAAATAAGGAAAGCAGAAATTTTAGCATACAGCACTTTTCAAAAATCAGATAGTTTGTTATATTACGTGAGATTACATTTTAAGAGACTTAGATTCAGACTGAAACCATGTTGAATAGACCAATAGCATAGGCTGAGTTCAGCTTATTCCGTTTTTTTCTGATGAATAAATCCGGTTCGTTTGTTATTGACCGATTTAAAAAATAAATGTGACTTAATATTAAACAACAAACAATCTTTACACAGTCCCCGTAACTTAAGTAAACTCTGTTTAAACACACTCGTTAATCATCCCGGATATTTACCATCTTGTTTGTCCGCGGCGCGACGGGAGTGGGCACAGCTGCGGCCTGTTATCTCATCAGAGCGTCGAGCCCGCGCAGCAGCAGCCACATGGATAAACCACCAACCACAGTTAGGAAGGTTTTATTTTAAATCATTGTGAATTCTAAGTGGATTTTTTCCCCAGAGGCTGAAAACATAAAACCGCTTCTTTTAACAAGGCGCCAATAACGTGAACACAAAAGTCTCCATGCGCTGGTCCAGAGATGATTATTGGTTCAACCTGAAAGACTCAGGATGAGTGTGAGCCCAGGCTGCACAGGCAAACAGTCATTTATCTTAAAATGCATTTTCTTTAATTTCATGTTTGTTCCAAAACCAGAAGTTGGGAGTTTATGGGCTATGAGTGAGAAAAAGGTGCAGCAGAAGGGTCATTCACTGTCTCACAGATGACCTTTGTTGTGTTTAGTTGCCCAGTCACTACCATACACTGACACAACCTCCCTGCCATGTTTACCATGGCAATGGTTAAACATTTCCTCTCTCTCATTGTCTGGGTCCTGGCTCCACTACTCAGACTCTCTCTGTTGTTGAGCAGACACAGGTCAGCCACCACCGTTTGTTCACGCTGGGCATCAGATTCAGAGAAGGGGGAGTTTGTACTCTAGTGTGGGGAAAAATTATGTATGCAATTAACTGTTAGATTTTTTTTTTTAATTCAGTGTAGTATATGAATGGCAAGGAAACAACTTCTAGCTTTCTAATATGAATTTACATCAATAAATAGCTGCTGTTTGTAAGTCCTACTGCTGTGGGCCTGTGATAGACAGAGGTTGAGGCAACAGGCAGAGGCTCGGGCCGCAGGGACCAGCTGAAGCCGCAGGGCG
>NW_018128149.1:72492-80002 GCF_001952655.1 Monopterus albus | reverse complement strand
GCTGCAGACGACACTCAGGCCGCAGGCAAGGCCCCCACACTCCTTCCACTGGAGCTGTAGAGGTCTGGATGCAGTGTCCCCTGTTTGAGTGTGGCCAAGAACTTTGTTTTACATATGTGAAATTTACAGATTGTAGCTTTGAATACTTGCTCGTGGTGTCGAAGAGTTTGGAGTCACAAGTCAGTCATCCACTAAATGCTCACTGACTGGCTGATATCTGTCAGGTTTAGTTTGAGCAGCTGTTTCCAGAATGAGCTGTGGCTCGGTGAGAGACCACACGGACACTGAGCCTGCCCTTGTTACTTTAGCATGTCAGATGAGTTAGTCAGGTCTGCCTAAACTAGACAGACATTACACAGGTCATTATGAACAAGGACCACATGGTTACAGAAGACTTCACTTCAGCGGTGCTGACTGTGTTTAAAGTCAACATGTCTTGGCTCTCAGATGGCAGATCCAGACTCTCAGTCTCCAGCTGAAGTTCCACAGAGAAAACGGGTGTCAATTATTCCTCCAGCCGGCAGCTCTGATCCTGAGCTGGGCACAGAGCCGCAGGCAGGTGGGCAAGGACGCCAGCCTCCTGCAGAACGGAGCCTCAGTCCTGGGCTGGAGAACCGCGACTTTCCTGGGGCCAAAGAAGAGGAGGAAGCAGAAGCAGATGGAGCCTTTACTAAGTCCAGACCTCCTCACTTCGGCAGAGGTACAGACAACACACTAATCCACAGTCCAAGTTATAATCAGAACGTACATGATGAAAACTACACTGTAAAAACAATTCTGTGTATTTTACGGTAAAATACTGGCAGCTGTGGTTGCCAGAATTTCACCGTAAAAAATATAGTGTCAATGTATATCACATAACGGTAAACTACTTTAAGATAACAGATATACTGTAAACCTGTTTACAGTTTAAGTCAGTAATCAACACAGTACAACCGTATGACATATTACGGTATTTTATTGTAAAGGTTGATTTTACGGTAAAATACTGGCAGCTGCGGTTGCCAGAATTTCACCGTAAAAAATATAGTTATTATGTAAAACTGTTTACAGTAAAATACTTTAATATAACATGTATAGTGTAAATCTATTTACAGTTTATGTCAGTAATAAACACAGTACAACCGTATGACATACTACGGTATTTTATTGTAAAGGGTGATTTTACGGTAAAATACTGGCAGCTGCGGTTGCCAGAATTTCACCGTAAAAAATACAGTGTCAATGTATAACACATTACGGTATATGCATTTGTCAAATGTAATTTTCACAGCTAAGAACTGTTACTTAATTTACGTTAAATTTATATCAAAAACAGACAGATTTGTAAACCTAAAAACAACAGCTATTAAGTAAAATTTTGATTTTACAGAAAATTACCGGCAGCTGTGGTTACCAGAATTTCGCTGAAAAAAAATACAGTATAACCCATAAAATATTATAATTGGTTGACATAAATTTTACAGTCACTAGTTTTTATGAATACATTTTAAATGACTAATAAAATCCACTGTAAACTGCTTACAGGATATCAATAATAAACAGTTTTTGCATTTACACATCTGTGATCCAATAAATGATACTGTATACTCCAAAGTTGGGTTACAATTGAAAAAGAGGTTCTGTGTGCATCTTAAATATAACACAAGGTGGAATAAATAAATATGAAAAAAAAAATTGCCACTTGCCCAGGAAGATCAAAAGTAATGAGTCAGAGTCCAGGCTTGACTGAAGAGGGCACTCGGTGTGCAAGAGTCTCACATGGACTGCAACTTAGGTACTGTCCCCAGTTCTGCTTGAAGACACGTTGTCCGTAACGTGTTTACTGTGGACTGGTATGATCATCTCAGCAACTTATGTACTGTCCCCAGTTCTGCTTGAAGACACATGTTGTCCATAACGTGTTTACTGCGGACTGGTATGATCATCTCAGCAACTTATGTACTGTCCCCAGTTCTGCTTGAAGACACATGTTGTCCATAACGTGTTTACTGCGGACTGGTATGATCATCTCAGCAACTTATGTACTGTCCCCAGTTCTGCTTGAAGACACATGTTGTCCATAACGTGTTTACTGTGGACTGGTATGATCGTCTCAGCAACTTATGTACTGTCCCCATTTCTGCTTGAAGACACATGTTGTCCGTAACGTGTTTACTGTGGACTGGTATGATCGTCTCAGCAACTTATGTACTGTCCCGAGTTCTGCTTGAAGACACATGTTGTCCGTAACGTGTTTACTGCGGACTGGTACGATCATCTCTGCAAGCAGAAAACAGAAATAAAGCAAAGGTTAGACTAATGCAGTTGCTAATGATCTGATGCCTACACAGAAATAAATTCACAGTCCTCTGTTCACAGCTATATAGAAGCTAGATATATGTATAAGAAAGTTTTGCAGGTCATTTTTGTAATCAAACAGTATAAAGAGGAAGTGATAAACACATTTCAGCACCAAGCCATCAAAAGTAGCCTAAATACACAAAAGCCAGCACTCAGGCAGTCTATCAGCCACTATAGTCCAAAGTCCTCGTTTCTTTTATGTGCAATAAAGTTGTTGGATTAAGGAAGATTGAGTAAAGGACAAGTTGTGCTTGCATCAAAACTGATAGCTACATTAAATGCTTACCTCTAATTAACCTTGACATCACTGGTGTCCAAGTCATTGTGTCCAGATTTGACTGAAGAGAGATGGGACAGTCCCAGAGACATATGATGTATGACGTTCAGGAAACTGGAACTTTGAGCAGGTGTCTCATCATGTCTGCCTGAAGACTTACACGTTGTGCATCAGGCATGGACTGGTGCGATCCGCTCTGCAGCCAGAATACACTTGTTATAAAGATGTTTGAAAGCATGAGAAGTTTAAAATAATGTAATCTCAGCACATTGAAAACCTTTTTAGATCTATGCTTACCTTAAAGGAGATTGTTAAACAAAGCTGCTTTCCTTCAACCCAATCTGAAACTAAAACAATGGCTAAAATATTGATCTTTTTTTTAGACAATTTATTAGGTAGAACACATTGTCTGCCAACAAGCTTAACTCTTATGCTAAAATTAAAGCTATCCAATCTTAAAATCTTGAAGATACAAGCCGTTTACTATTTTCAGAATTATAAAACTGAAATCAGATTTTTGATCAAATTGTTTGATCTAACTTAAAAACATTCTCTAACAAAAATGACAAAAAATAAAAAATAGGCATTAATAGTTTCATCAAAATGTACAATTAGCCTGTTTCCATAAATTTCACAGAACCAAGAACAAAGTCTGAAGTATTTAAACATTTGAGCTAACTGAAAACATAATATATTGTTCTGAATGTCCATTATTAACAGGTAACACACATTTAGGTGTATACTACCCCATACAGCTATAGTGCTGTATAAGAGTCAGTCTTAACAGTTCAGGTGCATAAGTCCATCTTTAACAAGTCTCTCTCCACTCATGATCAGAGAGATCTGCGATGAGGGTGAGGACTCTTGGGTTCACAGATAGTTGCTTCTTGTTTTTCTTTGTTTCAACTTTTGTGCCTTTCTCTGGATTGATGTTGAAGAAACACCTTTGTGAACACAATCAACCACTATATAAAATGATCTGTTCTGAAGGAGAAATAAAAATTATATATTTCTTTACCTCTGAAGGAACTCAAGTGTAGTGCCTAGAGCCACTGGATAGTGGATATTGAGGCAATAATAGCTTCTGAACATCAAACAAATGGCAAAGATGAAGTTAGGGATCTGGTCATTCACAATCTTGCAGTCTATACTCAGCATGAACAGCCTTGATGCATAGCAGGTGGTTCCTGCCAAAAAGATAGAGTTAAAAAATATTTAACAGCCATTACCATCCAAAACCGGTCTCAAAAAGTGCTATATTCTTGTCTAACCAGCGGTGTTTTCTCCAATAGATAATGGTAACAGAGCATTCTGTTCACCCTTCAAATGTTATCAACATAAAATGATTCATTCATATTGAAGAACAAAATGAAACCATCAGGTCCTTCACAAAAAAAGAAGGAACTGATGATTGAAACCTTGTTTACTCTTATATGGATAAGAAAATGCCACTTGATGGGAAACCACAACAAGCATTTTGTAATTTGAGTGTTATCCATTAGCTTAGTTTTCTTTCAGTTAGTACAGAGTATTAACTCACCACATACAACAATGCACGGTGTCAAAGGCAGCCTTTCCATTTGTATTTCTTTTGCCAGGCATGTTTCCTCTACATAGTGGAAGAGGCTCTCCTCTTTTTCATCAAAGTAGCAGAGGAGGAGGAGCACCATATCCTTGACATCTTCTGAGCAGCCATCCAACTGGCCTCTGAGAATTTTTAGCTTTGTGACTTCCTGCAAAACACGTTTGCTCTTGTCTGCACAAGTGGTTCTCATAAAGTCCAGAAGACGTTTTCCCTTCTTTTCTAGACTGTTGAGGAATGTGTCCTTCAGTGATACCCCAGTGAGCTCTTGGAAGTGGACTGTCATGCCAATCTCTGTGAACAAAAAAGGCCACTCTTCCATGAGATATTTTAGATCTGTTCCACTGTTTATCTCTTTCCACTGGGAGTAGTAGGTGCACTTCATAAGAGTTTTTACCTCATCTGGATTGAAGTTCGTCTGCTCAAAGCGCACCTTCATCTTCTCCTTTTTCTCCTGTTGGCTTTCTCGAGATGAGGATGCTGAAGATGGTAATGGTGATGGGCAGTGAATTTCAGTGTCACATGCTGTAAAAAAAATATATCTATATATTATAAATAATATAATATATGACATTACATTATATAATGTTGTTAAAATGTACTTACTGGTTTCTTTCTAAGCAGCCACCAATTTTCTCGCTTGAATTGGTCTCAGTACTGAAAGCAGATCAGCTTCCTGGATGAAGCGTAAATCCTCAGTGGTCTCCACCCCTAAAGTTTGTAGTGTCTCTTCTACAATATTTAGAACTGCAGCTGGGAGCTCTGGCAACACTTTTGTAATGGCACTTCTTAGGTTGCTTTGCTCTGCACAATCCATTTCTGAGAATACAAAAGTGAATTAAGCTCACTTAACATTGGAATGACATTCATTAGTGTGATAACACACTGTGTTTCAAAGCAACTATTTGGTGTCCATCCTTCATATAAGATGACAATGGATAGAAATCAGTCAAGTCACTCATGGTCAGACACTGCATCTTTTCCTTGTCTTTCCTAACTGAGTACAAATGATACTGAGGAAGGAATTCAGTTATGTATGTTGACACCAAAAAATGAACTGTGTCATTTTTTACCAAAATGAGCACTACTTCACCAAACTCCACTGACTCAGTATTCCCAGTGACAAGAAACTGTCCTTTCTTATATGATGTCCCCTTGTACAGTATTTCTACTGTAAACTTTGTATTGGTTTCAGTGAATCCAAAATCTCTGACTACATCTTGAATTGCTTCACTGTACAGTACTGGGTAAAATGGAGAACCACCTTTAACTTGGAAGACAGTTTGACCCGTTGATCCTGCTGAAAGATGAGCTTGCAACATCTGATGTCTTTCAGCAAGTGTAAAGCACAGGTTTTTGAAGTTCTTCAAATTCCTTGCACATCTTTTGAAATAACTATGCTTACTTTCAAAGCGCATTGTCCATAGTCTGATCAATGGGCCAAATTTCAGAATCAGTGCAGGATAATGATGTAAATAATGATGCTTTGGTTTCCAATTGCATTCCGGGAATAGAACTTTTCTTGACTCTAAATACTCTTGAATAAGAAGAACATCAAGATATGCAACCTGGGACACTGAGATTTTCGGAGCACATATCATGTCCACAATGTCTTTCAATTGCATGGTCAACTGCCACACATCATCTGATGTATCTTTCACTCTGTCACCAATTATGAGAGGCATTAGCCTCAGCAAGTTCCAGTTCTGAATGGCTTGTCCTGCTAGTTTAGCTGTGTGAGGGCTAACCTCACATGGCTTAGCAGAAACATCAGAGGCACAGTACTCAAACTGTTTAATGCGCCGATTCAGAGTGGAGTAAGTGAACCATGCTTTCTTCTTTATAAAATACTTCAGAAACAGTGCAACATCATAAGACAAAACACCCTCAAAGATGTCATGTCCTAGACAAGGTGGCAAACCCGGCTGACAGACTTTAAAGTATTTCAGGGAATTGAATACTGACTTGAACGTTACTCCTTCAATTTCTGTTGTTCCTTCAGTCTGGAGACGATCAACAGCAGAACTGTAGGTCTTGATGGTACGCTCTGGTCCACACAGATTTGGATCATCACTCTGAAATTGTGATCGGGTTATTAGGCAATACCTACAGAAATGTTTTGAGTGACTGAAATTTTCAGTGAAGCCTCCAATTGAATGTGAGCCCAGATTATCTCCAGCAATGCAATACAATGTTCCTTTGACAACTGTTCCATCTGATACTACAATCCCATGTGCGCGGTAAATGAAGATTTGACTTTGAAAACACGTGTGCATCCTCTTAATGGACAGCTCACAACACGTCCTTCCACAATATGCTCCTTTAGGTGCGCTACTAAATCTTTGGCATCTTGAAATTGGCGTTCACACAAGGTCGTTGTGCATTTAAAAGTGATAACGGTCCTATCGGCAGTAACTGTATGAGGCACTCACACTGACTCACTGTCTCTCTCACTCCGTCTTTCTGTCTGTCGTTTTAATTGCGAGTCTTTCAGGCGAATGTGTTTTTATTCCCGAGACAGTTTGGGATATCAACAAATTTGTCAGTTGACTTTACCGTAATACCACACATAACAATAATCCGCGACTACCCCTTTGAAATTCCCCGAGTATTACGGTAATGCGCAAAAGAATTGTGGCTGGACCTACTCCGGCTATGGGGGCTTGGCTGTTATTACAGGTCACGTTTATAGGTCGATTATGCCGAGCCTTACCGTCTGTTGCTGTTTTGAGCAGCCAATCAAGTGACAGACTTGGTGTGAGAGGGAGAGAGAGAAATGTGTGCAGAGCCAAGGTCATCTAAGTGATCACACTATTATAATCCTGAAATTTTATTATTATTGTGAGATTACTGAAAGTACATGGTTCCAATTATAAAATGTTCTGCCTGGTTGTGGGTTGCAGGCTATTACTGTTCTTGGTGATATGTATTATGATTAAATATTTATATGATTTTAAATGAATGAATGGTGGCCTATGGGAACATTTAAATGCTTGCTCATTGAATATCTTGAAGACTATACAAGCTACAGAAGCAAATCCTGGT
The DNA here is from genome assembly GCF_001952655.1 of Monopterus albus. Lineage (NCBI taxonomy): Eukaryota > Metazoa > Chordata > Actinopteri > Synbranchiformes > Synbranchidae > Monopterus > Monopterus albus. The sequence continues at coordinate 72,755 of NW_018128149.1, read as the reverse complement.
GTGAAGATGCATTATAGTCCAATGATTTACGTAATCCCCTCCTTGAACCACCACCTTATTGTGGTGGAGGGGTTTGAGTACCCGAGTGATCCTAGGAGCTATGTTGTCGAGGGCTATATGCCCCTGGTAGGGTCTCCCAAGGCAATCAGATCCTGGGTGACGGGTCAGACTAAGAGTGGTTCAAAAGCCCTTTATGAACATAATTCAACCAAGGACCGTGACACTGCCCAGCATGGCACAGCCGGGGCCCCCCCCTGGAGCCA
>NW_018128149.1:62627-71540 GCF_001952655.1 Monopterus albus | reverse complement strand
ATTATAATTGTTTACCTTGGACAAGCTAACGGACTGTAGTTGTTAATGGACTGACAGTCTATTTTTTAGTTGAAATATTCATGTGCAAATTTTCATTATTTTTATTGTATATCATTCATGATTTTGTATAGCATTATACGTCTTGGCATTCCCCCGGAGGAGCTGGAGGAAGTGTCTGGAGAGAGGGAAGTCTGGTCATCTTTGCTTAGACTGCTGCCCCTGCAACCCGGTTCTGGATAAGTGGAGGAAAATGGATGGATGGATTTACGTAATCAAAAACAGCTATAGCGCCACCATGTGGTGAGATAATAGCAACTTCATGTTGCCAATATCTTGATCTGAAATAATCCAGTGTTCACAAATTTGCTACTGCTAATCTGCACCAAACTTCATACATACCCTATTTGGAGGTCACCTTATCATAGTCATATGTTTGCTTTGTAATATCACATATCATCATTGGTTAACAAATATTAGTAGGTGTGGCTAAACGTAAATTAAAAATAAATTTGCCTTCAGGCAAATTGGTTCACATGTACAGAAAGATGCTGAACATAGGCTGATTTATACTGCTGCGTCTAGTGAATCCCGTAGCCTATAGCCTATGCCACCGTGAGCATTTATACTTCTGTGCTGTGTAGCTCTGCAGTAACACCTCCCAAACACTAGTTGGCAGTGGAGTTTCTAGGTTCCATTGTGTGGAGTTTTTCACTGGTGTTTTGAGTTTCTGCTGTAGGAACAACGGCAACTAAAACTGAGCTGATCAACTTAGAAAAACGTTTAAACTTTAGGTTTAACTTTAACATATCCTACATTTTAACAATCATAGTTTGTGAGCAGTTAGTGGGGCACTTACCAAGATAATCATTTGACTTTCTTCCAGAAATGCATCTTTGTAGTTTTTTTAATCATATATATATTTGTAGCATATTAGATGAATATTTACACAGGCATCACATAAAATTATGGTCAGTAGCAGTATTATTAACCAAACCTGTACCGTACTTTTAATATTTTGTTCATGTAGAAATAAAGGTATGTATACGCTAAATGGTGAAAGGTTTTGTACCGTTAATTTAAATGTACACATACAATAAATCTGTTGTTTGGACTAAGTAATACCGTTAACTTTAGGGTAGATACTTGCTTGTAACATAATGGAATTTTCCTATTAATTTCACAAAGATTCAGTATTTTTACAGAAAAAAATAATCATTTCTATATATTATGGCAGTAAAAAATATAGTTATCTACTGTTTATTGATTAATAGTAATACAATGTGTAAATTACAGTAATACAATGTTTTACTTTTAACAGTCTTTTACTGTTGCTATTTCACAGTATTTTACTGTAATTTTTACGAACATTTTTTACAGTGTAGTGCAGATACTGAGCCCAGCAGAACAGCTATTACTGGTACTGTTAATCACATACTGGCACCGACACTAACACTACGCGGGGCCCCTAATGCTACTAATGCAAAAATATTACAGTTCCTTTTAGTATAGCCAAGTACTGCAACTAGTATCACTACTCTTTCCAGTGATTTGTCATTTCCTATGAATAAATTAAATGCACCTGGGAACCTGAGTAGTTTACACACAGTCACCTGTTAGCCTGCTGGTTTTAGATATGTTTCGATTTTGACGCCATTCTGTTCCTCTACCGGTACATTTTATTTCTCGCTTAATAAACGACCTGAGGTCTGTGAGCTGCCTGTTGACGTGAGCTACCTCAGCTCTGTGACTGTTAGAGCTAATTGTGTTTGACCAGCAGTGGCAAAATAATAATCCAGTAAATCCAGAGCGGTGTGACTGTGTAATCAGCTGTTGTTCGTTTGTCTGTGCACTTCCTCTGTCTCCTCTGATCCCCAGATGCGACTGACAGAGGACACCGGCGAATGGGAGGCCAGAACCTGAAAGCCATCAGCCGCATGACTTCTCCAGTGGCTGCTCCCTCCCCGACAGCTGGCACCTCTGTGAGTAAACAGGAAGAGCAGCCCCTCCCGAGAGGCGCCTTCATGTAATGTAGGCATCTTAACAGGAATAGGAGTCCATGAGCTGCCCAGCAGAAGGGAGACAGTCAGAGAGCAGCTGCTGGAGCATTTAGCAGCTAAAGAGTGTGACGCTTCCCCCAGGAGGTGGTGGAGGGCACACACAGAGCCAGCAGAGAGGGACTCTGCACCAAGATCAACGGCCACGTTGCTCTGTAGCTGCTGCATGATGTGGAGACAGGCAGCTGTTTGTTATCAGCTTCACCACATCAGCTTAGAATGTGATGATGTGTCAACGTTGTGTTCACCTGTTTCAGTGGACATCGGCTATAGGAGCTTTAAATGAACTGACGTCTGTCCAAAGTCACTGACAGACATGGTGGAGGGTGCTTTGTTTTGACTACCTGGCTGATTTCTGTCCAGGTGTCTGGTAAGAGGACGGTGCTGCTTTTCAATGAGGTGAGGAAGGAGCTGGTGAAGCAGGCGAGAGTGGTGAAAGATGAGAGACGAGCGACGCTGGACACCCGGCACAAATAGTTAATCGGCAGGCTGGCAGACGCTGGGCCCCTGGCGGAGCCGGAGGTGGAGGATGCCCTCGTCTCCGATGACAAGGTAGCGTCTCGGTTAAAATAGTGGATCAGAGAAGTGGCTTTCTTCTCCAACAGTCAGTGTTTAAATGGATTAACCCTGATTCTTCCAGTTTACTCTCATTGAGGAGTTCTTCGCTGCAAATGGATCCAAGGAACTGGTGTTTTTCTACCAGTGTGTGAACAAGGTAACTACCACAAGAAACAGTTGAAGTTATGTGACTCCTGTGTACAGCTCTACCGTTTCTGATGCCTCACCACTCCTCCATGTTCCTCTGCCCTCATCTTTTTCTCATTACTCTTCCCTGTCTCTGTACTTGTCCACCTGCTCACCTGTCTGTCTCCCTAGAATTTGTCCTCCAGTCTTTCCTCGTCTGTGGACGTAGCAGCTTCAGCTGTGGCCCAGCAGAAACTCTTCCTCACTACGGGGAGCTCTGAGGTAGGCTCCAGCTGTGTAACCAGGTACTTCAGTACACAAAGAGCAGTGAGAACGCTGAGTGTTTTCCAGAGGTTCATCCCTCGCTGTGGTGGCGTACAGTGCATTTACTTAGCTTCATCACCTCTGCTTGCATGATCTCCCTGTACTCCGGGTTCCTTCCACAGCCCAGAGACATGCATGACTGTGGGTACGGATGGTTGTCTGCCTCTAGATGAACCCACGTCTCCTATTTGTGTCCACGTTTCCCTCCTTTTCTTGTGTCTCAGTCCCACACACATAAGATGCAAGGACAGAGGACTCGAGGAAACATGTTTGTAATGATCCTTCATCTGAAGCATCCAATCACAAACTGATTTACCATAAAGGGACGTGTCGGTCTATGGATAACTTCCACCATAGGATGCTCTCATGTAGCCCTGTGAGAGACAGGTGTACCCCACCTCTCACACTGTGTCGGCTGGGAGCAGCTCCCACATAGCGAGGTGTGACTCTAATATGTAGAACTACCTGAGGAGTTGTCAGCGTATATGTGGTCTCACTGTGAATCCATGGCAGTGAGGCACCGCATTGTTCTGCCTCAGAGATAACTGCTCTGACCGGGTCTGTGTTGTGTTTCTATGGAAGAAAATCCTTCCTGCTGTTTTGTTTGGCATTTAGTTGGGTGATACACAGACATTTAATCCAGCAATACATCACACAGCCAGTGTGACTTGATCAAGTGGACTGTTGTCTCTTGTGTATCTAGTAACCGTCTCCATGACAAACACCAGGAAGCTACAAGCTAGTAATGTTGCTAATGAATCATGCTGTTTTTTTAGGTGTTATAAAAATACATTTGTAAATTCTGTTATCTAAAAGTTTAAGGTTTGCCAGGCTGCAGTTTAAATAAACCATCTGCAGGTTGTTTACACACGCCCTCTGGCAATACTCAAATCCTGGGGTAAAATGCATGGTTAATATGCACATATGTAAAATCTTGTCCTTGATTTCTTGATCTCTTGAATACTGTATCTTGTCTTGTTCTTAGGTATCTTGATTTGTTCTCAGGGATTAATTGTGGAAGGATCATTCTTGTTCTGATTGTCTCTCAAATACTATATTTTGTTTGTTCTTATGGTGTTTTGTTGCTGCTCTCTATTGCTGCTGGAACACAGGCATGTCCCCATTGTGGGATCAATAAAGTCCTACCTACCTACCAAACAGAAAAAAAACACAATTCACTGTTGCTGTTCAGACAAACTCTCTCTCCTTGTGTCTGTCTCAGTGCCATTTCAATTCCCTCTTTAAAGGCACAGTCTGGTCTGTGTCCATGTTTTTCCTGGTTTCAGGTGAGAGGTTTTCAGAGCCAATTTAAAGCCTCCATAAGTATCCTCAGTGCCGACAAACCTCTAAATGACTGTATTTAAATGTGAGGCTTTCCCAAAGTATGGGGACGAGGTTGACTGGAGATGCTCTCTGCTTTTGATGACAGTACCCAAGCCAAGAGAAGCTGATTCAAGTTAATCTGAGCCTTTCTGGTTTTTCAGCCTTTGCTGGGGAAGTGTCTCTTCTTCCTGAGGACCACTGACAAAGCGATCACCACCGCTAACATACAGCAGGTCAGTAACTTGACGCAATCCTCCTGCCTCTCAGTAAACTTTTAGAACAGGACCAGCTCATGGGCTCGTTGTGGTGCGTTCAGACAGGAGATGTGGACTGTGAAGGAGGCTGAGTTATGATCTGTGAAATATCATCTCCCCATGCTGTGGCACCTGCTGTGTTTACAGGAGATGAACTTCGGCATGTTGGACAGCAGCGATGGCAGCATCCTGAACAGTCTGGAGACTCTGCTGGCCCAGATCAGGGTTGCCGGCCCTGAGGTCGCAGCAGGTACACACCACCATCCGCTCTATAGAAAAAAGCCACAAAACTGAAATCGGTTTACACAGACCTGACATGACGTGCTGAGGATTTTGCTCCTGCATTTTATCCATCTACACTTGTATTGCTGACCCTTTATTCTTGGTCCAGTTGTGGGGCTTAGTGACGGAGGGCCTGTCCTGTCCACACGTCCAGTCCTTTCTCTCATCACTGGATCAGTTTGTCGGCCATCTGAGCTCAGCCAGAGTCAGCATAGAGAGGAGGTTCCGTCTGCAGCATGTCGACCTTCCTGATGCCATCAGCGAGCTGAGCAGCCCTGCAGACTACACTGCTGCAGGTAGGGGGGTCGACTACACCATAGATACAGAGCTGTCACATTTTCTCTGTTTCCGTCCTCTTGCAATCCACAGGGACATGAATATTACCTGGGCCACCAGTGGGAGTCTGTATGTTGCCTGTGTGTGCAAAACAAAACAGATGAGAACTCAGATTTCAGAGCACAAGAGACAGATTCAACATAGCAAAACATTTTTCAACACAATCTGTAGATGTTCTGAGGTGTTTCCTGGCAGGGTAGGGGTTGGCTTTTGTTTTAGACCCTGTTATTGAACTAAAGAAGAACAGAGTAGGTCTGTGTGAGGTTGTTTTCACATGTCAACCAAGCTCGTACAGCAAGGTGACCCCAAAAAGCCCCAGCCACACTTTAACAATTAACAGAGTGAATAAGACGGCCTGTGCTTTTGCTCTCAGCCAATAACAGCGAGCTTGTGGAGCATCTGGAGGGAATCGTCTCAGTGTGGGCCAATCAGATCAAGCAGGTGCTGACGGTTTGAGCGAGCAAATGAGGAAGGAGGCCGATGACGTTGGACCATCAGCAAAGCTGGAGCACTGGAAGAGGCACATGGTCACTTTTAACAGGTACTGGTTTTCAGTCCAGTGGTTAAACTTCATTGGTGTTTACATGTTTACAGTAAGGCCTCTGTGGACATAAATACCAGTTGAAGTTCATTTGTAATAAACTGTGGAACTGCACATGCTGGTGTGTTGATTGTTATGTTGTGATATAGTTTAGTTCTGATGACTCACTGATTGGTGTGTTGATGCATTTGCTAGACTGAATGAAATCTTAGTGGATATAGGAAGCGTACTACAGCTGGTGTGTAGGAGAACGAGCAGCTACGTCCTCCGGGGGGCTGTCGCACGGGACAAACAGCAAAGACAGTTCAGTAAAAGATTGACACTAGGATGTGTGTGTTTTTCTGCTCTGTTTTTTTTTACATTCACTGATTCATAACATCAGTAATGCTGGCTGTAACGTGTGTGTGTGTGTGTCAGTCTGACGGAGGAGCTGAAGCGTCCTCAGGTGAAGAGGACTCTGGGGGGTTCTGCAGGTGACCAGGTCCTGGACGCTCCGGACCTGGAGAGAGCTGGTCTGAAACCACACTGAGTCTGATGTTTTAAATATTAGTTCAGCTCACAGCTGTTACGTTGATGTCACTAACATCACTTCTAATTGATTTAAGGACGGGGACATCACTGTCATGGCTGACGAGGCCAAGGACAACGTGAAGTATCTCTACACCCTGGAAAAGTTCTTTGGACTGCTGGGGAAGTGCACACCGGTAAGAATCAGCTGTTCTGTGGAGTCTCTGGATTCACACGACAAGCCTTCCGTCTCTGTGAACTTTACGCCCCCGTTTTACAGTAGATGCATGTTGTTGGTTTGTGACCTGCCATGTGCTCAGTTCAAAGAAAAAGATGAACAAAATCACACACCTGTTTCATAGGAGGCTGTCAGAGTTGCCATTGTTGCATGTTGCATAACCTTGTCTCCCTCCAGACCAGTATCCTGGAGCACATCCCCACTCTGATGAGCAGTATCAGGATGATCCACACTGTCTCTTGGTACTACAACACCTCAGAGAGGATGACCTCTCTGCTGCTGAAGGTCACCAACCAGATGATCGCCAGCTGCAGGAGCTACCTGGCACAAGGCGTGGCCCCCATCTGGGACCACAGCAGGTACACAGGACCAGACCGCTGCACAGAGCAGACACATCTAGAGCAGACAAGATAAAGCAACATGAGATGAGACCAGAGGAGAATGTGATGAGTCAGGTCATGGTTAACATCAAGCTGACCCCAACAAACTGAGGACAACAAGATTTACCTCCATCAGATTTGACTAGACGAGAACATGTTAGATGGAACAGGGTCAGTGTAGATGGACCAGAAGGAGGACAACATTAGACTTGATGGCAGCAGATTAGACAGCAGGAGATTAAATGTGACAGTATGGCGTGACACTGGTTGAGACTAAATGAAATTAGATTGCAGGAAGCCAGTGAGCAGAGGTTAGTGAAGGCTGCCTCCATGTTAGCAGGCTCCATACAGCAGAACACTGGAGCGGACAGGACAGTCAGACTAGCTGAGACAAGGAGTGGTCTTAGATGAGAATAACCAAGTGATACGAGATTAGACCATCCCAGATGGAGTCAGACAGGAGGAAGCTGGTCGGGATTAGATGTGATGAGATGCTTCAAACTAGGACTAGACTCTGTGGGAAGAGATAAGCCTGTGTAGAAGACACCAGATAAACTGAGATCAGAGATTAGAGGAGACTAGACCAGATGAGTTTACACAAGAACTTTGTACTGGACTATAATAAACCATACGGAATAAATATGAATTAACAGTCAGGGAGAGTTAACGGGATGCAAACACACATTCACCTGACAGCTGAACTGGACAGAAAGGGAGACAGACAGACTGTGTGTGCGTGTGTGTCTGCGTGCGTGGGTGCATGCGTAAGGCCGGTGCTGCTGCAGTGTATCTCAGAATGCTGCCATCTGAACCTGGAGTACCACAGGAGCTTCCATACCATCAGAGACAAACTGAGCGAACAGCTTGCAGATGGACACTTTGACTTCAGGTAAACACCCAGGCTCTAACTGCCCCCTTGTCCACGGTGCCTTCTTGCCAGGCAACATCAGACTACCTGTTGTGTTTGGTCGTCCTCAGTGAGAACTACATCTTTGGGAAGTTTGAAGCTTTCTGCAGGCGCCTGGAGAAGGTCGCGGATGTGACGTCGACGCTGGAGAGTCTGGCTGCTCTGAAACACATGAAGGTACATGTCATTAGGAACGCTGTGTGAACGTTATCGGTAGCAGTATGTTACACACTACAGAGGGTTGTTGTCGCAGTTTTCATTCATTTGTTTTTAACTATGAAATGTTTTACTTTTTGTTGTTATGCAGATCAGTTATTTTGGATAAAAGGTAAATGTGTTTTTATAATGACTTTGTTTTTATAGGGAAAAATCATTCTGTATGAATTAAACATTTGAAACTTGATGATTTTTCTTAATCAAATGATTAATCTCCACTGAGCCATGAACAGGAAGAGTTACATAAACTCAACTGTTCAAAGGATGCATTTTAAAATGTCAGTCATCAGGTCATTATAGGTACTCTGTGGTGATGAGGTCAGCAGGATTTTTCAGCAGGCCTCTGAGCAGTCAGTGTTATGTAACTGGAGAGATCTTCACCTAGGTTTACTGAGCACACACAGCCTGTGAATGCGAACCTCATACAGGGGGGACTGGTTGAAGCTGAGTGGCCGCTGTGTTGCAGGTGGAGGGCATTGAAAAGATTTACGTTCGCTACCAGACCCTTGTCTCCACAACCAGGGGCCTATTGCACAAAACTAGGATAAGGGATTAAGCCGGGATATCTTGGTGATCCTGGCTCAACTTATCCGTGATCCGGTTGCACTAAAGCTGGATTAGATGGCGGCAGGATGTTATGGTATAAATTACCATGGAGATTTATTCTGTGGAGCTAGCCTGCTCCAGACCAGGCTAAGTTCCAGGATTTATTTAATCTCATCCCTCATGTCAGTCAGCAGTCACCACAAACGGAAACCAATAGTTATTTCACTGCACACTATACATTGTTATCACATATAATTAGACCCACTGTCATTGTTTAAACGTTTGTGATCATTAATTTCAATCATTTTGGATAAATGATGA
>NW_018128149.1:53969-58368 GCF_001952655.1 Monopterus albus | reverse complement strand
TAAACAATGAGATTGTGTGTCAGCTGATGGAGCAGGGAGGTTTTTACAGTTTGGATCAACCAGGAGAGTTCATCACTGTGGTGGATGTCCAGGTAATAACCTCGAGGCGGCTTGTTGTCTGTGGTTCCCTCCAGCTTCTCCTCTAAGTTCTGTTTCATTTTAGCACTTGTTTCTGCTGCATGTCAGTTAAAGTGCGCTGTCCCACAACATCATCGAAGGCTCATTCCCCCCGTGGTAAAACCCTAATACCTAACTTAGAGCTTTGTCTGTTACTTTTCACTGCATCCATGTTGGCATTGGATTTGGCTCAGGGCTCATGACCAAAGCCGTGACTGCACATGAGGGGGCGGTGGTGACCCTGTCTGATTAGTGGAGGTCTCTGCTGGTGGATCAGAGTACCTGGCCACTGAGCTCCTTCCTCAGTGGTGATAGATGATTATTGTGCTGTGGCCACTTTGTTGGACAGCCTCAGTATTACTGTGTAGACCTGGCCTTCACTGTTTGTCATATTTAGTTTTAAAAATGGATGATGATAGTGGTGTTTAAGTATCTATAGTGATCTATCAGTCACATCACTGATCAATGAGAGAAGCAGACCAGTCTGCCAAGGACAGCGTGTTGTACTATAGCTGTACACACAGTCTGTGTTAACGTGTCCTGGTTACTGTGATAGTTGTCTGCTCACCATGCGCTTTCCTGAGTCATGTCACACCTGGGCGACAACAGAGCACATAAAGAGAGTGTAACAACTTTGACAGCTGGTGGCAGCCATGATCCACCCTGGTGGCGGCCGGAATGACACCCCCTAGCGCCTGAAGAGACAGTTCTCCATCTTCAACTGCACCGTGCCCTCCAACAGCTCTATTGACAAGAGCTTTGGCACCATGGCTCAGGGGTATTTCTGCCCAAAGAGAGGCTTCCCCGCTGCCGTCTGTGGCAGGCTGTGAAGGCAAAGGTGAAATACTGCTGCTAATTACCTTCGGTTCTGTTTGTCTGCATTACATGCTTCGTCCTGTGCTCATCTTTTAATCCTAAGAAGCACTTTGTTCTTACGTTTTGTATTTTTAGTTAAAAACTCTTCTTCTTCTCTCCTGCTTTTATAAATGGGAGGAAAAAGAACTAGTTGTCCATAGCTCAGTGATCTCTTTTGAATTTTTTTTTTTTTAAATCTGGGTTGATTGGAGGTGATAGATTATTGATAATATAGATTTTGTTCATGGAATGAACTGTAACCATGTGTCCTGTATATAAGAGTTATAACAAACTTACAAGGTCATCAGGTCATCAGGTTTGTCATGGTGCGTGTTGTGCTTCAGGGGATCCTGATGGTGAAATCTGAGGTGTGTCGGAGCTCCGAGCTCCTTTCCGCTCTCTTCCATCATGAATGCAGCAGAGTCATCGCCGACAGATTCATTGACAGCAGCGACAGACAAACTTTCAGCTGCATCATGGAGAAGGTTCAGTATGAGCAGCGCATTCTTTTCTATCGACTGTGTTGTATTAATTTTATACTGATGACAAGGAATTTTATTCAATAATTATTAATGGCTGAACTTTATTCATGCTGCAGTAGTTTTGTGTCAGACCTTGATAGACAATGCACAGTTCATCCACTGCATTAATACATTACATATCCACATTTATTAACGTAGAATCAGTTAAAAGTGAAATAGGAAAATTAAACATCAGGCACAGTAAAAAATGTTGCTGCAGTGCACCAGTAAATGTGCACGTTACCAGTCACGGTTTCAAACTCGACCAGTGACTTACCAGTGTGTGAGGTGTGTGTATTTTATCATGTTTGTGCCCGTCAGCACTGGCAGTGCATGAGAGGAAGGAGATGAACATGACAAAACACACAGCGTTGTCTTAAACAGAGGTAGTGAGCACTCACGGTCACCCTCCTCTCACTCAGATCACAGCGGAGGATCATCGGAGATCTCTAACTGAGCATGCTCAGTGGGACAGCTGCTTTGTGGACTTCTTGCGTGACGCTCCAGAGGCGAAGGGTGATGAACCTGAAGACACCGAGCTGGAGGCTCCAAAGGTGTCCAGAGCCCAATGTTCACTTATTTATGTCTTCACTTTGACTGATGTGTTGTAGCTACCGTGTTTTATTCAGAGTAAATCAGTACTCATTGTATTTCTCAGTATATAAAACATGTTGGTACCAACACAGACCGTGTTTAAGCTCCTGAATATTATTAGTATGATGCACCTTTATTTCTGTCCCTCTGCTGTATTAATGTAAGTGTTGATATCATAACAGGTCTATGAGCCGATCCCGTTGCTGAATGCTCTGGCAGAGCAGCTGTCTGTTTTCCAGCAGCAGTACAACGAGGCAGTGAGGGGCGGAGCCATGGACCTCGTCTTCTTCAAGGTACCGACCAGACTACCGATCAGGTGGCCATGTTGGATGTAGAGTCTGCAGCTTAGTGATGGCTTCACATCGACACCAAACAGGTGCTACTCTAACAGTTCTCTAGTTTACAACATTAATCGCTGTCTCCGTTTGCTCCAACCGCAGGATGCCATGACCAACCTGATGCGGGTCTCACGGATCCTGCAGACTCCACAGGGGAACGCCCTGCTGGTCGGGGTCGGGGGGTCAGGAAAGCAGAGCCTGACGAGGCTTGCGTCCTTCATCATAGGATACCAAACTTTCCAAATCACACTGACCAGGTCGGGAGCATGGTACATGCCCTGTCCAGACGCCAGTTATTTTACTGAGCACTAAGCAGTTTAGTCCACAAAATAAGAAATACACACACACAGTGTACACAAACATCACAAGCAGAGCCGCAGAATGTTGGAGCCAGTTGATCCACTGCCTTCCACAGGAGGGCCCTGTATCCAGTGTAGCTGGTGCTGTGTCTCTGACCACGCCAAGACATGAAATATGTTTGAAACTGAAACAAAACTGAAAATAAGCAGAGAGAGCGATGGGCCAAAGGTTTGTGAGTCGGGGCAGGTTGCACATGTATAGTCTGTACACGTGGAACATAGTTTGTCTGTCTGTCACATCTTGTATGTAGCAACAAGGAAATTACTGGTCCAAATGAGAAAAATGTGTCCCAGCTTGTGCTCTAAAAGTATCATGCTCTGATTAAGCTGAATTCATGCAATACTGCCTGTGTCGCAGGCAGGGCTCAGACAGGGCAGCTTAGAAGTGGATGGGAATCAAACAATATTTATAACACCTGGAGCGAGAGGCTCACCTTCAACTAATCTTGCATTAAATGCATGCCTCAACACTGCGGTAGCACCACAATCGGTGTGCTGAGAGATACAACGAGGAGAGAACCGTGAAAGCTGAATTAGACAATGAAAAAAAACTGCCAATTGTCCAGGTAAGATTTATGAAACTGTTTAGTTGTTTTAGTTTGAAACTAAATTCTGGTTTAGTCCTCTGGCTCATTCTCCAGCGTTGGTATTTGTGAAGCTATTAAGCTAATGTTTGCTTTGAGTTATTTCTTTAAATAGAGGCTCACAAGTTAGCTATTTAAATTGTCTTTGAAGATATGCCAACTTTATGCAGGAAAATAAAGCTGATGTATGCTTTATTTGTAATGGTTTTTCTGTAACATTGTCAGTATGTTTCAAATTTACTCTGAATTTTACAGATGAACAGAAAAAGGAAGGCACAACAGGAATTGGTATGTATATATTTATGCTTTTTATTTTGTTGTGGGCTACAGCAATGCAGCCCAACTGAAAAACTTTATAGGTTCATTATTTGAATAACTACTATTCTAATCTGCTTGTTCTTTCAGAAGGACTGTGCCAGAAAAACCCTGCCGCAAGGGTAAAAAAAAAAAGTGGGATAAGCGTCAGTACTGTGTATACTGCAAAAAAAACCACAAAGTAAAGTGACACGGCATCTGAGGCGGAAACACAGCAGTGAAACAGAAGTGGCCCTAGCAATGTGTCTTCCATCAACATCAAAGAAGTGTCGCCAAACATTTGAGCAACTTCGTAGGAAGGGAAATTATTATCATAACACTGAGGTGTTGCAGAAGGGTGAGGGCAAGATAGTAACCTATAGACAGCCATCAAAGCATGCAAATGCAGAAGATTATTTGCAATGCAACGTTTGCTATGGGTTTTTCATAAAAGATGAATTATGGAAACATGAGAAATGGTGTCGCAGAACAATGCTCGAGTCAGAAACTAAATCCGAGAAAAAAAGAAGAGTTCAAGCTGCTGCCTCAGCTCTCCTTCCATACAAAGGACAGCCATCAGAAAGATGCTCAAACATTGTTAAGAGAATGGTAATTGACAAGGTGTCCCTTGAATTAAGACATGACCCTCTCATATGTGTATTTGGAGATAGACTGCTGGAGAAACACGGGAGTGATCAATCAAAAGATGGTCATGTCAGTCAAAAGATGAGAGAGTT
>NW_018128149.1:53217-53534 GCF_001952655.1 Monopterus albus | reverse complement strand
TACTTTTCAACCAAAGACGGCAAGGTGAGGCAGCAAAATTGCCTCTGTTGACCTATAGGAACAGAACCAAAGAAGAACCAAATGAGGACATTATGCAGTGCCTTTCAAAACTGGAACAAGATTTGAGTCATGAGTTTACCAGGTTGGTGATAAGAGAGAAGAGAGGCTGTAATGTACCTGTGCTGCTTACCAGCGAGATGACAAAATCACTTGATTTCCTCATTGAGCATAGGGGTGAGGACAATGGCATTTTGGGTAGTAATGAGTACGTCTTTCCAAGACAGCATTCAGATTCTCATTTCCGAGGTTCAGACTGT
>NW_018128149.1:42441-43244 GCF_001952655.1 Monopterus albus | reverse complement strand
CTATGACCCACTGGGTATCTTGGCACCGGTGGTGCTGTCTGCCAAAAAAATCTTGCAAGAGCTCTGCAGACTGAAGACAGGCTGGGATGTATTGTTACCTGACAAGCTAGCTCATAAATGGCCCACTTGGAAGACTGCGCTACAACAGCTGGAGAACTTAAATGTCCCTAGGTGCCTTAAGCCCGCAGAAACTTGATGAAGAAAGCTTACATACATTGATGTGTGAAGCGGAGGCCATTCTCAACAGTCGGCCTATAACTAAGGCATCGAACGATCCTAACGATCTAGAGGCGCTTACCCCAAACCATCTTTTGCTCCTCAAATCCAAATCCCCTCTACCCCCGGGTCTGTTCAACAGCTGTGAGATATTAACTGTGTGAGACATTGCAATTTAGGCATCAACACTGTTCACTGTGCACACAAGAATATGTATTGTAGAAAACACTAGTATCTTTATACACTATATGGAATGTAATGTTAAGGTTGCTGTATGATTGCAGCACAAGCACTGTTTGGAAATTCTTATCTTAATAGGACACTGTTTTTGGAGATAAAAGTGTGGCTTTCATTTGGTCATAATATGTTCACTTATGTACTTATGGGGAGAACCTTTATGCACAGCCTTCACTTAGTTGTGGTGTGTGTGTGCTTCTGAGGAGCTGTGCTCTGCTCCAAGGTGGTTACCATGATTACATGCTGTGGAATATTAGACTGAAGACACTGTAACTGAAGCACCAGTATAGTCTTATGCACTTAAATGGAATGTAACTTTCACTAAGTTTGAAGTATGGGCACTGTTTCAT
>NW_018128149.1:37986-38747 GCF_001952655.1 Monopterus albus | reverse complement strand
AAATGAAATCGGACTAGTAACGAGGCGATTTTTAAAATGTAAGGAGTAGAAAGTACAGATAATTGCGTGAAAATGTAAGGAGTAGAAGTAAAAAGTTGCCTGAAAAATAATTACTCCAGTAAAGTATAAATACCCAAAATGTCTACTTAAGTAAGGTAACGAAGTATTTGTACTTCGTTACTTGACACCTCTGTTCATACCGAAGAATGTCCCGTTGTGTATGGCGACGCTGTTGGACATATATCTTGGCGCAGATGATCGAGTTGATAGTCTAAATACAGTCCTTATGCTTGGCACATTCCGCATCTCCCTTACTTTTCTTCTCTTCACCGCGTTCCCTCTTTCTACCGCTTCCTTTCTTCTTCTCTCCTTTTTCTGGGTGTCACTCCCTCTACCAATAGGTGACCAACAGCAATATTTTACACACAACACATCACTTTGAACCTTCAAAATAAAATGAAATAACATACAGTAAATCTTTTAACCCTATTCATCATATGAAACCAACTTATTCACAGTAACTATCATTCAAAAGCAAATACATAACTATGATGCATAATATTTTACCCAGGTTACACCTATCATATTTGTCATTTCTATTTCAGCTGTGGACCTACAATTACTCAGCAAAAACAAATGCCAGCGCAGGCCTTGGAGTTCTGCAGAAAAAGCAGCGGTGTGGGGACAACTGGGGCAGTGCATCACTATGCAAAGAGTTCCTGGTAAAGAGGTCTGCCTCAAGGCACTTGAAGCAGAACCAG
>NW_018128149.1:14222-37375 GCF_001952655.1 Monopterus albus | reverse complement strand
CTTGTTGTACCATACAACCAGTCACACACGTAGCATTGTCCTTCATAATGTCCATCCATTCCAGGTCGGAAGAAACTAATACAGTTCTTTGAGTAAGCTGGGTTAGCTGTACTACCGATAGTAACATTAGCTTAGCTAACTAATGTTAACAAACTAGATATACTACAGGTCTATGCACAATAACACCATACAACGTAATACCGAAGAATGTCCCGTTGTGTATGGCGACGATGTTGGACATATATCTTGGTGCAGATTATCGAGTTGATAGTCTAAATACAGTCCTTATGCTTGGCACATTTCGCATCTCCATTACTTTTTCTCTTCCCGTTTTTCTTCACCTCGTTACCTCTTTCTACCGCCTCCTTTCTTCTTCTCTCCTTTTTCTGGGTGTCACTCCCTCTACCAATAGGTGACCCCCAAAGATATTGTTTAATATCTCAAATACCGTAACAGCACAAACGAAACTTTTTGCAGCACAAACCAGCACAAACGAAGCACAAACGGATGACACCATTTTGGCTTTATTTTGCGTTGGATGGGGGGACAACTTCACGCAGATGGTGAATCACAGCAATATTTTACACACAACACAACACTTTGAACCTTCAAAATAAAATGAAATAAATCACCATACAGTAAATCTTTTAACCCTATTCATCATATGAAACCAACTTATTCACAGTAACTATCATTCAAAAGCAAATACATTCGTTCCACTTCATGATTGTGTCCCACTTGTTGTTGATTCTTCACAAAAAATTACAGTTTTATATCTTTATGTTTGAAGCCTGAAATGTGGCAAAAGGTCGCAAAGTTCAAGGGGGCCGAATACTTTCGCAAGGCACTGTATATGGTATGCATCGCTGCATTTAAAACTGGGTAGTTTTGCAGACATCTAAACTTTAGAATTTTTCAATCTTACATGTCACTTGCTAAGTTTTCTTAACACCAGTAACACTGAAAGCAATTGTCAAAGTCCTCTAATCTTGATTTACCTATTTTAATTCACCCACTCCATTGATAGAAGCTTGATAAATAATTTAGCACACGAAATTAGTCACAACTGGCTTTATTTGCACAACATAAATTAAAAATTAACTACAACAATTTCCTTTTTTGAGACATGATGGAGTTGTGGACATTATTCTTTAAATACACTTTACATTGGCAAAATTAAAAACCGCATGCTTCCATCTCTGTAATGCTGTGGTTTGGGTTAACCAGGAAAGTAAGATGGGACAGTTATGAAAAATCTGCTAAAATCTGTTGATATAACATGCATTGTTTTGGTGCTTTGTGACAGAAGGCCCAGTTCACCAAATCTGCTTGGCAACAGGCTCCGGTCCTCACACGTGTAGAAGAAAAAGATTTTTTTTATTTCGAGTTTTTCTGAATTCTGAAGTGGCATTTTGATTCTCTATTGCCACCTCATGATAGATTTGTGTTTAGCACCATTGTAGCTATAGTATAAGTGGTGGCCCTCACAAAGAAGTCACAGAACGTGGGCCACACAAAGGCATAAAGACATGTATGTGTGTGTGTGTGTGTGTGTGTGTGTCGTGCAGGTCGTACAGCAGCACTAACCTTCTGGAGGATCTGAAGGTTCTGTATCAAATCGCTGGTGGGCAGGGAAAGGGAGTCACATTCCTCTTCACTGACAACGAGATTAAAGATGAAGCCTTCCTGGGTACCAACTGTTTGACTGAGCTGCTTTCATATTTGTAGGAACATAATGTCAACAACGCTAAAGGACAACATAAGCATTCAAATGTAAAGGGTTTATCTTCAGAGGAGCAGACATGTGACCACAGAAATCTGTCAGACTTGTGTGTAACCCACTGATGGAGAGTAAAAGTCATGACCTCCTGCCCTGTCTGTGCTTGTTCCACATTTGTTGACCCTTCCTTCATCCTTTGACCATGACTCTCTTCTCTCCTCCACAGAATACATGAGCAACGTCCTGGCGAGCTGGGAGGTTTCCAACCTTTTTGCCCATGACGAGCTGGATGACATCGCTCAGGATCTGATTCCCGTCATGAAGCGACAGCACCCTCGCCGACTTCCACGTTGTCCTCTGCTTCTCGCCTGTCGGGGAAAAGTTTCGCACTCGTTCCCTGAAGGTGAAGTGAAGTCGTTTTAGATCAGTACGGAGCCACACATATGTACAGCGTACAGTTAATGTTCGGACATGATTTGTCAGTGTGTGCTTTAGGAGTGTTTGGTTGTCACGCTGAAGAAAGTGAAGCACAGGCGTTGAATGAATTCTTCTTAGATTCCACAAGTCACAGCCAGGCGCCCAGTCGAGCTGTGATCACTCCCTCTGTTCATACTGACCATTAAAAGCTGTGGCTCAGGAGGTAGAGCAGGTCACGCCCCTAACCGTAGGATCGGTGGATCGATCCCCAGCTTCTCCAGTCCACATGCCGAAGCGTCTATAGGCAAGACACTGAATCCCAATTTGCTCCCGGTGATGTCACCATCTGTGTGTGTGCGTGAATGATTTATGGCGGCTTCACCTCCATCAGTGTGTTAATGGGTAAATACTGTAAAGCACTTGAGGTCAACTTACTAACTTTGTTAGTTTTGTCAGTGACCTTTGACCTTCAGCCTCCCCAGTGACCCCTGACCTTTGACCTGACCAGTTCCCAGGTCTGATATCGAGCTGTACAGTGGATTGGTTCCAGTGCTGGCCGCGTGACGCCCTGGTTGCTGTGTCGCATCACTTCCTGTCTTAGTACCAGGACCTCTGCTGCTCAGAGGATGTGAAGCAGAGTGTGGTGGTTACCATGGGAACCTTCCAGGTAGCACTCACATTCTGATCAAGCGCATGTTATCACTATGTGCAGCAGACTGATCACATAACATCTCTCCCTCAGGGACCTGGTGGCAGAGAAGTGTGCAGAGTACTTCGAGCGTTCCCGCCGTCAAACATTTGTGACGCTGTCACTGTAACAGTAACACAGAAGTTTATTACTGGAGCAGGAAGCAGGCTGCTGGAAACCCTCAAGTCAACTCACCAAACAACTGAAACTGGATCTTTGTGTTCAGAGCATTTTAGTCAGAGAAACACACAGGATTAACAGAACAGAGTGGAGATGCTCAGAAAGAAAGAAGACTAACGGCTCAGTTCAGTAGATGAATATTAAAAATCTCTGCCTTCGGTTTCTTCGTATCCATACCCAGGTGAGGTCCAGTATGGCGGGCGGGTGACTGACGACCTGGACAAACGTCTCCTTAACACCTTCACTCGTGTGTGGTTCAGTGAGAACACCTTCAGCGACAAGTTCTGCTTCTATAAAGGCTACAACATCCCCGCCAAGACTAAGACTGTCCAGGATGTCCTGCAGCACGTTGAGGCCTTGCCGCCGGTCGACTCGCCAGAGGTCAGAGCGTGCTCACAGCACCAGTGTGATACATCACCGCACAGGGTATAAGAACACAGAGGAAGTCACAGGTGAACCTGTCTGCACTGAGGTGTTGGGGCTCCACCCCAATGCTGACATCACCTACCAGACCAACCTGGCCAATGAGACGCTCAGCACCATTATCAGCATCCAACCAAAGGATGGCAGGGCCAGGGGAGGGGAGACCAGGGAGGCCAGCGTACAGGGACAAGCCAACGAGATGCTGGAGAAGCTCCCGCCTAACTACGTGCCACATGAGGTGAGTGTGTGCTGAACAGGTGTACGGCTAGCGCTTCACCAGTTCTCTGCTTTCTGGGGGGAGAGTTAGTGGAAGCAGCCGTCCTGCTCTCTGCACCGGGAGCTGGGGGGAGGTTACAGCCCCCAGCCTGGAAACAGTTGGCCTCTCTGTACACACACAACCTGACTTCACTGTAAATACAAAGTAATAAACAAAACATGTCATAGGTTTCTCTGCAGAAATCCTAAGTAACTCTGTGTTTGGAAAGTCAAAGGTCAGCTGCAGAAGATGGGGCCTCTTCAGCCAATTAACATCTTCCTGCGACAGGAAGTGGACCGCATGCAGCGAGTCATCAGCAGCGTACGGAGCACGCTCACTGACCTCAAACTGGACATCGATGGTCTGTCACAGTGCATGCACAACCACTCACACACGCAGGTTTCCGATCAGCGTGACCCACAGCGTGTTTCTCGCTGCAGGTACCATCATCATGTCCGAGGACCTGCGCGATGCCCTCAACTGCATGTTTGACGCACACATCCCTCGCCTGTGGCTGCGGCTCAGCTGGCCATCAGCCACGCTGGGCTTCTGGTTCACCGAGCTGCTGGAGAGGAATCAGCAGCTCAGTGGCTGGATCGGCGCTGGGCAGCAGCACCAGTTCTGGCTCACTGGTTTCTTAAACCCACAGGTTGGCTCAGACGTCGCTATCACATGAATGAGGGAAACCAAGTTTAGAAATGTTTGTCATACCCACACATCTGGTCGTTTTTTTATGACTCTGTGTGTGTGTGTGTGTGTGTGTGTGTGTGTGTGTGTTGTTGAAGGCTTTTCTCATCGCCATGCGTCAGGAGACTACACGCGGCAATCTGTCCAGGGGCTGGGCCTTGGATACTGTTGTCCTTAGCAATGACGTGACCAAGATGATGAGGGAGGATGTGTCAGCCCCACCCCCTGAGGATGTGGGCGGGGTTTACATCTACGGCCTCTTTCTGGAAGGGGCGGGATGGGACCGACGTGGGGCCAAGCTCACTGAGGCTCCGCCCAAGGTTAGTGTGGGCGTGGCTTTTAAACAATATAAAAACAATACAAAAAATTTTTTTAACATTAAAAAGATTTTACTAATATTTAATATTAGAAATAAATCGACCATAAAACTAATTTCTATTGTATAGCAAAGTAATAAAATTCGAAAACTATGAAATAAAATCATAAAAAATATCGATTTTAAAGCAATGAGTAAAAAACTAAATGTGACAAAATGTAAAAAGTACAAGAGGCTTTCTCGGTGGCGTCTACCCTCAGGTCCTCTTCACGCCTCTCCCCGTGGTCCACGTCTACGCCGTCAGCTCAGCCAACATGGCCGACACTAACCGGCGCCGCAGCAGACCGACCTGAACTTCATCTTCTCTCTGCGGCTGAGGAGCGTGCAGGCGGCGGAGCACTGGACTCTGAGAAGCACCGTGCTGCTCTGTGACTGCAAGTGAACCTGAGTAGGAAGAATCAGAGCAGCTGGGGTCCAGCAGCGTTTACAGGCTCAGATAGTAACTTTTAAGGTAAAAGACAAGTCCCATCCCTGCTATAGGCTTTAGATGGAGCCTCTTCTTTCCTGTGGTTTCACTTTAAACAATCAACTAGTAGAGACTTAATGGAGTCTGTGGCCCTGAAAATCAAACACGGCTGATGATAGATGAGAGAATAACTTCATAACGTCTAAGAACAAAAAACATTGTCTAATTAAATGTTTTTGGAATTTTTCTCTGAAGTGAAAGTTTTTGTGAGGTTCACCTCGTGTGAATAATGAACTCAAAATGATTAGAGGTTCGTTAGAAGTCAGAGCAGCTCGAACCCACACCTCCGGGCTCATTAACGGACCAGGACAGTACAGTGATTTGTGTGTCATTAACGTTAGTTGTTGGCTCATAACTGTCACTTCAATGAAGCTCTGACTTTATCTGGACAAGTTTATAAATTCATGTGACTCCAAAGGGTTCGTGTATAGAACTAGAAATATTTTAAGACAAAGAGCAGACTCTGTTTTCAAGGTTTCTTTTATTACAGTTTTATATAGCATCAGTGTGAATTCCGACAGATTTACAGGTATAAGTCAATACAAATCTTAGACCAAACTTAGCCTTGATATCAGATCCCCTCTCTGTTTATATCAAGTCTGTTCCTTCAGTTGTATTTTTTAAACAAGTTGCTGTAGTAGATTCTCTGACACTGAAATAAAGACGTACTGGTTTTCCTCTCCCTGTACTTCATAACGAGTGGTAATACTACGTTTTGTCCACATCACAAACACAAACCTACCTTAAGCTAATATCACTGCAGTCGCTAACAGAGGCTAAAAACACCAAGAATACTGTAAAATCTGTCACAGTGCAGTTTCAGCAAACCTCAGAAGAAAACGGCTTCATTTTCAGCTCGACTGCACCTTATCGATGTTACACAGTGAGCCACAGCTAAACAGAACATGCAAAACCAGTTTTTGTGCTGCATTTACAACTAAAATCTAAAGATATTGGGGCTTGGTGAAATGATTCTGGAGCTCGGTCTGACCCCTGCCTGGACACTGAGGCCCTGTCCACAAATAGCTGTACTTAGGGCATTCTCAGTTTCTCTTTAGTTTATTTCCTTAAAAACAAAACAATCAGTTATTGTCTGTAAGGCAGATGTTTCCCACTGTGGGGTCTTGGCCACATGCACATCCCCTGGGTATCGCTGACACAGTGCACCATGCACATCCCCTGGGTATCGCTGATACAGGGCACCATGCACCATCTGAAGGTGAACTCCTCCATTCTGTAGGCGTTACTAGTTGATCAGTGGATAACGGCTGAGAGACGTGTGCTTCACCTCTCGCCATACATCATGTTAATGGTCTGGGCTCTGTGTCAATACGTACACAGGGAACAAACAGCCACCCCCTACACTGAGTGTAAAGCTCTTTATTGCCATGTTACAGAACCGAACATTTCGTCATCCAGCATCTCACTCATCAACATGCAGAAACAGGTGAACTGCGGCAGTGTGGCGATGTGAGAAGCTCAGTTCATTTCTTTTCCAAGGTCACAGTTTGTTCAAAACTAAAAAGACTATATACCTGCTGATGTTACAATAAACACAGAACTGCACATGTGATGTCACTGATTTCAGGAGCTTGTGTGGTTGTTGTGTCTTGATGCTCAGTCGCGCTACAGCCTGGTCTTTGCTCACTTCCTTCAGCAACGTTCAGACAAATGTTCATCTTGGCTTTTTGCACACTTGCAGCTCTGACCCTAAAACGTCTCCTTCCCTTGCTGTGTGGTCTCAGAAGTCCAAAGCAAATGACCCGGATCTTGGCAATGTCTCCCGGTTTACGATAGCTGCTTCATGTCATACATCGGCACCTCAGACTCCTCCGCCTTGCCCTCGTCAGCAGCTGCTTTGGCGGTGTCCGGGCATCCCTTGTGGCCTTTGGGTGGAGGGATGGGCACAGCTCCCTCGGCCCCTTCCTGGCCCTCAGCTACAGTCCTCTCTTTCTTCAGGTTGAGCTTGGCTGGGACGCTCTTGGTGATGGTCTCCTTCAGCCTTTCTCCAGACTGCTTCAGCCTTTCTCCGGACTGGCGGATCTTCTCACGCCTCTCGGCCGTCACAATGCGCTCACTGAACTTGTTGACCTTGGTGCCCAGGTTCTCGCGGGTCTTGTTCATGTTTTCCTTGGAGAAAGTGGCTTTGAAGCTCTCCATGCGTGTCAGGCCCGTCTTTTTCACGTGGCTGGCAGTCGATGAATCGGCCTCCTCCACCACCATGTATTCCTCATCCGACTCTGGAGGAAGCTCAAACTTGTCCGGTTCCACTTCAGCTCTGGCACTGCTGCTACTGCCGGTTCCTGCTGGCTCAGTGCCTGGTGTGATGGCCCTCACCTCCTGGTCACCCTGAGGACAGAACAGAGTGCTACACTGGGAGAACATCTATGATGTTTCAATTACTGACACACCGACTGCTGTCATGCATTAGATATAGAAACTATAGGTTTTGTATTGAGTTGGACAAAGTTCAGCTGTTTGAATCAGTCCTGTGAAAGTGTGCCACACAGAACTGTTAGCATGCAGGCCTTGATCCTGCCTCTGTAAATAAACTTCAGCACCTGTTTCTGCAGCTCAGCTGCAGGAAGCTAAACATGTCAGCGAGCAGCAGAGTATGGAGCAAAGCTGGATCACTTCCAGTTTCAGACCCCGCCATGATCTCTGACTCTCAGATCATGTTACACTGAACATGAACAGCAGCAGAACTGTAGAGCAGAGGCTGTGAACTGACTGTCGCTCCTGCAGATGTCATTCAGTCAGGGAGCATTAACCCTGATTCATGATCAGACAGCCCCACTTGTCCCTACAGCCTGTTGCACAATGTCACTTCATGTCGGAGTACAACAAGTAAAGATTGTGTACTTCAGTAACCGTAGTTTAGTTTAAATCCAAAGTGCACAGAAACCAACAGCGACATCTTTTTGAAAAGTTCATGTTTCTGCACAGAAGAAACTGATATTAACGTCTTCAGCTTGTTAAAGCTTTTGGAGGCATCATGCACCAAAATGCTTAATAAAGGAACAGGTTATGATGTGGACATTACCCAACATTGGCTCCACAGTGGTGATGACCAACATGTACTCATACTGTATGTCAAAGGTCTTCATGGGTCCAGCTGTTCCTGTGACCGAGACCTAATATCTAAACCCTGAGTTGGGCAAGGGGGTTCTTGGATGGGTTCTTTCTGGATCAAACCTGACTGTCCCTGAGTCCCACTCAGACCTGCCCTCTGATGAGTTTGGGGAGGTTTACCGCAAAATCCATTTCAGCTCAGGCTCAGTATTCCAGACCCCACTGCCTGTGCTCATATGTCGTGATGAGGCAGTACCAGCTTGTGCCTTCTGTGAGTCCTGACCAGAAATAGTACCAGAACATTTTACAGTAAATTTAGTTATGGAGCTGTGTAACTGGCTGGTTTCTCTATCAACCAACATCCAGCCCAAACACGAGGACAATTATATTAGTAGTCAGCTCCCAGAGGTAACTGGTCAGATGCCAAAAGGTCCATTTCCACAGCTCAGAAAGAATCCGCACATCCAAAGAGTCCAGAGAGACTCTTACCTGATAAATGACCACCCTGAACTTGTTCTTGGCCAGGAGGTCTCCCTGCGTGGCCTCCACTTTCTTCACCCTGATGTTCTGGTTCTCCACACGGACCCTGACATCCTTGATGTGGCGGCCCTTGCGGGTCTTTTCCAGCAGCCGGTCGACGGTGGAGCTGGTGGCCGCATGGTCGCTGGTCAGCTTGACGACGTTGGCCTGGATGGTCTTCACGGTGTTCTCCAGCTCCTGCTGACGCTCCTCCATACGCTGCTGCGTGGCTTGAACATTGTCCATGAGGCCTGCCACACGCTCCAGCAACGCCATGATGTTCCCCGTGTCATCACCACAACCGGTCGGCAGGCCCGGCTTGTCTGTCATAGTTGCTCTTTGGTTTGCCTGTTAGTCGTCTGGTTTGTTGGCTGACTGTTGGGACGCAGCAATCCAAATGTCAAAGAGAAGTAGGGATGAGGGTGGGTGAAGAAGACAGGCTGAGGCAGGATCAGCTGAACCTTGCAGTGAAATCTTATTCTTTGGAAAAAAATAGTGATGGTCAAAAGCATGGAAATGAGAAGGATGAGTGAGGACTGAGGTGTTCGAGGATCCAAACAAAGGAAGTGAGTAGAAGAAATGAAGAATAGAAATCCCTTCTGGAAGAAGGAGAGAATGGAGGGGGACAGAATGACCGAATCAACCCTCTGCAACTGGAGGTTGACCCTGAAACTGGTCAGATCAACCGATAGACTCCACCCTGCTGGAAGACAGACGGGGGTGGAGGGGGGGAATTGTGAGGCTAAAAAGAGAGCGGAGGTAAATACAGAGGGAGAGCTGAGAGGTAGAAACACCTGTTTTACTGGTGTTTAGTCAAAGAACAATAAAGGGGTTGTTTCTGCAGTAAGTCACCAGGCAGCGCAGATACAATAATGCAAGCTTCTCTGAGTCAGACCTGGCATTAAGAAGACAGGTTTGACTCCTGAAGGCTTTGAGAAACACTGATCTACCCACAAACGTCCCACCAGTCAGAGAATTTTAAAATGGAAACATGGATCCCAGACGCCCTCACTGTTCTCTGCTGCTAAAAATACAGAGGGTAAAGTGACTCCCTCGGCCTCTTTGGGAGAGCAGTGGAAACCCCCTCCCATATACTGCTCCATCATCCGTCTATCAGCTATCACCTCTTCACTTGTTCTGTCTTAATCCCCCCTCCAGGTTTGGACTGTTGGCCTCCAGATGAACAGCTCAGTTTCCAGAATACATTCCTAAGCTAAGACCTGCCGTCGCTACCGTCTTTGCTTTTCTGGGGCCAGGCAGTCCAAGTCTGGGCCAGTAGACTGGACTTCTGTACTCTTGGCGACCTACCACAGCACCATCAAGGCTCAGCACCACAGGGCACCTGCTTCTGCTGCTTCACTAACACGGGCAGTATAAAACCCCACAGGGGGAAGCATGTGTGACAGTGTGAGTAGAATAAGGTGATGTTGGAAAGGAGCGATGGCATCCACTGAAGGGAGAAGGGGGCTGCTCACCTAAATACGCTCCACCAGCTGCTGCCTATAATTATCCTGCCGTCACTGCTATATTTGACTCCGCCTCCCATAGATGCTTCAGCAGCCAGCAGGAAACCTTATATACTCTTGTACATTACAGTCAGTACTTCTGACTACTGAGAATAAGTATGCAGCTCTAAGTCCAGTACCTGTAATCACAAGCAGTTTCCAGCTCACTCACTGTGCATAAACATCAAGGTGTGCAACTAGGACGCCTTAAAGCTGCATCGCCTCCAGTAAGGGAAGAAACAAAGTGACAACACAGAGGCTTGAACATCATAATTTAATTCTAGTTAGACTACAGCACCGAGCACAGGCTACTAGTTCATGCAGTACGTGACATCTACAGTAAAATCAGGCTGGATTCCCACCGGCGTCACATGACCAAGAGAAATGGCTTCACCACTGCTTCAGTTACAAAAATGTGTTTGTCTCAGAAAGTTCAGCAAAAAGATCTCAGAGAAGTGACCCTTTGAGGAACCTCAGCCTAGCTCGATTACCTACTTCTACCAGAATAAACTGATGGACACGTCGTACCACTGTTACGATTTATATTAAAAAAAAATTTTTCCAAAAAAACTCATTTAAATTATCATCAGCTTGTCAAAACACATCAAACATTGGAGTCCATTTCTGGAACGGCATCATCAGACAACTAAGGGATAACAGAATAGCAGCCTGTACATGTCAGCTTGTGTCCTACTGTAGTAGAAAAACTGCATTTTGGTTTTTTCATAACAAATCTAAAAAATTTAAATAATGTTTGGACCCTGTGAGGTGCAGCAAAACAGAAAACAACCATTAGACATGATTAAATGCCCAAAAGGGCTGCAGTGGTCCCTGATGACCTGGTGGTCCTGACGCCCCACCCCCACCACCACAGGGCTTCTTGGGGAAGGCGCATCACAACCACAGAGGCTGAATAATTCATGATTAAATACCACTGAATCTGTAGCGCTGTCCTGCTGTATCGGACATTGACATCCATCTGGCAGAATTTGTGAGTTGAATTTGCCTCTATTTTCAAACTATTTAAAAAAAGTTTTCATAATTAACTTTTTAGGAACAAAAATAATGTGTCCAGTAAAAAATTAAAGTTGTAATAATGTAACAAAAAAAAAATCCATCTTTTGTTTTTTTTCTTATCTGCACACAAGTGAGGTGGCAGCAGGCTAGGGCCACGTGGCGCTGCTCTAGTGGCCGCCTGCTGCAGTAGCCCCTGTTGACTGTGTTTCTAATGTGGTGGGTAATTCTCCTTCGTTTCTGTGACTTTGTAAAGCAGATGCTGCACCTTCCCTGTGGGATTACTTAAAGACCCAGTGGATCTGTCTCAGCGAGGCAGTCCAGACTTCCCTGTCCACAGCCATGTCTGCCAGCTCCTTCCAAAGTGTTCCTAGGCCACATGGGATGTATATTCTCTCAAGCGTGTCCTGGGTCTTCCTCTGGATCGGCTACCTGTTGGACGAGGAAAAAAAATCAAGCTGCTCACAATCTTAAACATCGGGCTATAGATGTCATGTGATCTGAGCATCACATCTCTCAGCCTACAAGAGGAGGCTGTTGTCTCTTTGGTGGCTCCGAATATTGCTTTTAACTATGAAAACTCTGGAAATTTCAGAGAGTTGAGTTCAAATCACATAAATTCAGTGGTATTTAACATGTCAGCAGCCTCTAAGCCTATTCAGAACGAGGCCGTCCCTTCCACAATCCTGAATTTAAACCAAATGCGTTTACTCTTCCTTCAAGTCCAGTCTAGGCATTAAAGAGAAGCAGCAGCAGTCTGCGCCCTCAGGGTGAGAACAGCAAGAAACCGGGTTTCCTCAGTTTGTACATGGACGGTCCAGCATGAAGAATCAGTCAGATAAATAATGTTCGTTTCCTGTCGGAGGATCCGCAGTGTCTCAGAGTCTCAGAGGATGGCAGCATCACGACAGCCACAGACCGGGCTGGACGTCTGCACCCTGTCGTCTGCAGACAGTGAAGACAAAAATGAATCAAACACGGTGAAAAATCCTAAAAATAAGGCCCCTTAAGAAAGTGAAAAAATTATTTAAAAATGGAACAGAAAGAGGCACTAAAAAGTCACGCTATCAAAAACGCAGTCTGTCCCTGTGGTACGAAAAGCTGGATTTCCTGTGTGTCATCCTACATCATCCTGGAGGATGTTCCTGATGGGAAGTGGCCGAGGTGCTGCTTCTGTCTCCGGCCACGTTTCGTCTTGTTGCACCTCCTGCAGAACACAGCAGGAAGTACATGTCAGGGACACACCGCTGCACACAGCAAGTGATTCATCATCCAATATTCTGGATGTCTGAAACAGTGACCAAACTACAGACTGAAAACAACAAAACTTAAGATGTGCGCTGATGTTGGAGTATTGAACAGCTGATGTGTTGGCAGCTGGATTCTGGATCACTGGCTTTTCACAGGAGGCTGTTTGTCAGAGTGACTGCTCACTGCAGCTGCACACACTGAAACACTAAGCCAGCACCACACCATGTGTTTACTGCAGTTACCAAAACATGTTGCAGTACCAGGTATCTCTAGTACCCACAGTAGTAGTAACAGTATTAGTAGTGAGTACCTGGTGAAGCACATGACCACAGCTACAATGACGGCGATCTGAAAAGCTCCAATGATGGCGGCAATGAGGACGTAGTGCAGCTTCTGCCCACTGGGCACCACGTACAGGATGTTGAAGTCCAGCAGCTGATCACACTGAGGACCTCCGTAGGCCGCCTCACACCTGACACACAGACACACCACACTTAGTTTCATGGGTTCTACAAACCAGGACAATCAGCATCAGACCTGGGGGACATCCAGTTATTTAATTATCCCTTGCTCCTTGCTCGACCCAGAGGTCGTTCCAGTCGCCCATCCTGAAGGATCGGAGGAAAGATGTAAAACTCATTTTCTTGATTCCGCTCTTCTTACATCTTTTCCTCACATCTTACATGGGCAAGACTACGGTGTGAAGAAAAGGCGCAAGTGAGGGAAACATGGATTCAATCAAAAGATTTGGGACAGACGCCACGTTTTCACCAGGATCTGCAGGTGATGTGTCCTCCACACAGACTGGGAACTAAACACCTGACGCAGCCGCTTACGTCCTCCCCCTCAATTCAGAAACCTCCCAGTGGCCCTCACAAACACAGAGGTACAAACGTGCGTTACCTGCAGGTCGGCAGGTTTTGTCTCATCTCACAGTGGCCGTGTTCACAAAACTGGGCGTAGTCTTCAGGACAGTGGTCCACAAACCCCTCCCCGTCACTGGATTTGGGTACCGCTGGGGGAAAAGACAACCTGGTTTCTGATTGGCTGTTTAGAGGAAACAGGGTGACAGAGTCAAAGTGCAGTGAGGGGGTCTTACCGAAGACGTCTGGCTTAGTCTTGCCACTGTCGTCCTTTCTGCTTTTGTCTGAAAACAGAAGAAGAAACAGTGAGACAGAATGTTTTCTGTGAGGTGCAGAAGAGGAGGTTTGTCATCTGTACAGCTGTGAACCACGTGGCTCCTGTGAAATGATCGGTTTCTGTTTTAACATCGAACCTGTAGCTGCGGTTTGCTGTGCTGTTCATACAGCCTCCACTCGCAGGAGGCCGCGTTTACCTTACAATACTTGTTTCAATACACAGTGATGGATGTTTGTTCTTTCTGTAAATTCTGAATAGGATGTTAGAAACTGTGCAGTGGGAGCAACTGGAAACAGAGCCAAGTTAATTTCTATTGGAACCAGATGAAGAATTCCTGCACACCTGGCAGTTTGTTCAAAATTCTGTTGACAGGCATTAAGACTGTCTGACTCGGTAACAGACGCGGTGGACGGGATAAGAAGGTCTACGTGCTGTGTTTTCCTTGCTGAGTACCGCTGTAGGTGTGTCTGTTCAGCACTCGGAGCCAGTTCAACTGCGATGACGTGTTCGGACCTCGTTCCTGCTCTGCTTCGTCTGTGATTCAAACGCCGAGTTAACATGGTGTGACCACGGCTGAGGAGTTGTATTTTTCTAGTTGTATGTAGATCAAGCAGGATCATTCTGGGTTTTAGTTTCCTACATCTGGACTGTGAATAGAAAATGTGTCTGTTCTTATGTTATTTGCCAAACACTTAATTAAAATGTTTCTTTTCCTGTTTTGCCTCCTGCGTCTTCTCCATCTCTCGTTTTCATCTGATTCCTTTCTCACTCTCCTCTGTATTCCTCTCCTCTCTTTTTCCCACCACACCTTCCCTCCATCTGACCCTTTCTACTGGGTTTGTTGACGTTTATTGGTCAAAACAAGTTGCATGCTGTCATCAGGTCACTGCAGCAGTGGTGCAGGTGGAAACTTCTGGTGTTGTGTTTGTTGTTTTGTTGTTACCTTGGCAGCGTCCCACATGTTTGATGTCGATCTTCAGCTGTTTGAGGCAGGATGCCTCTCGGACGTGGCACGGCGTGTCGTAGGTGACGCCATCGCTGCCGCACACTGGGTTGTCATTGTGGCCGTTACACACAATGTTACACATGCAGCTGGACACAAACACACACAAACTAAAGTGACAGGAAATGCATTTCTCTAGTTTTTTTTTTGCTCATCTGTCAAACAACCTAAGACAAACACAAAGGCCCACTGTGAAACATCTGATGAGGAAAACGCTTAGAGGGGAGCAGGACATCGCTCGCTGCAGCTACAGATTTGCACTTTTATTCTTTTTAGAGCATCATTTTTAGCCAGTTCTGTCCAATTGTCCCTGTAGAAAAGCAGCTGAGTTAGCAGCTAGCAGCTCCTGTGTGCACTGTGCCCGTGGATGTACAGGCAGCCATCACTGTGTAATTCTCTGACAGCTTCTGAAGCGTCTTCTTTCTGATTTATCAGCAAATTTATGGACGTTTGTTCTCAGCAGACATCAGACACTGTGGTCAGTCCTGACCTCTGACTCTGGTTCACCCCCCACCTCTGTGTGTGTGTGTGTGTGTGTGTGTGTGTGTGTATACTAACAGCATGTCCTCAGAGTCTTCATCACACTCGGCTCCAAACTTGCAGTTTCCACATTTCGAGGCCTTTTTCCCGCGACCAGATCCCTCGTCATCTGCATGACACACATCGTCACTACATGTCCCCCACATTTATTATTACTACATTGTTTCATTTTATTGACAGTAGTAGTATTTTCTGGGTATCACAATGTTGGAGTAACTGTTTACCTGCATCTCCGGATCCTGACCCGCCGTCTGACACACAAACACAAAGGACAGACAGACGTTCTGATCTGTTAGTTGACAGAGGACGTTTTCCAGTGTGGCCTGTCACTGACCAGATGCACTCAATGCTCAGCAAACACAATAATAAAAGCACTATGTCATCATGTGTCCAAGTCTCAAAGTGTAAACTCTTTACTTTCCCCACACTGACATGAGCAGCTCAGACAGAGCTGGTGTGTGTTACCATGGTAACAGGGTCCCTCTGACACCGTGATGATGGCTCTCTGCTTCTTGCAGGCAGCTCTCCTCAGGAAACACTCATTCTGGTACGTGTCTCCATTGGAGCCACACACAGGGACATACTTCTTATGGCACTGCAACACACACACACACACACACACACACACACACACACACACACACAAGATTATCTCACCATGGCAGCAACAACCTGAGCTGTGTGAAGCTGTGACGTCACACAGACTGACAAACACAGGGAGTCCGGGAGCTCTCTGTGGTGAGGCCCAGATCAGGACCAGGGGATGAAACCACATCTGAAACTCTGAGCCTCCCCAGGAACACCGTGGCTTCAGTAACTGGGCCATGGAGGGAGTCTGGAACCAGCAGGACTCTTCTAGAGTCGGCATCCGACCAGCTGGAGGAACAAGAAGGACCTCGGTCAGGGAGGAGGTCGAAAACCCAGCAGCCCCTCTGACAGAGCTTCAGATGTCCTCTGCAGAAACGAATGCTGCTGGAGGGCGAGCGTCTCAGCAGCTTCTCCATCAGTCAGGCCTTTATGGTAGAGTGGCTACACAGAAGCCGCTGTGAGTGAAAGACAAAGCCTCTGGCCTGAGGAGACGGACACTGAACTACAGCGCCCTGTGGCGACCCATGGGCTCCTCTCATAACTCACTGACACCATCCCTACAAGACTGGCCAGACCTGAGCAGCCAAGAGAGGTCCTAGAGGAAAGCCTGAGACTGGGTCTACGGCTCAGACAGCCGAGTCACCAGCGGAGCGGCCTGAGGACAGTCATGCTCCGCCCTTTGCTGGCGAGCAGCGAATTTCGTAATGAACACTGCAGCCGTGTGTGTGTGTGTGTGTGTGTGTGTGTGAAACTCACATGGAACTGACAGACACACTTGATTTCGGCTCCGGTCTCATGGCAGGTTCCTCCAAAGGGGCACGTCTCGGCATCGCACACTCGCAGGTCGCTCTTCTTCTCCGACACATCTGAAACACACAGGCAGACAGAAACACGTTGGCCTCGGAGGAACTGAGGCAGGCTGCATCTAAATTCCTCCTCAGAGTTACACACACACACACGGTGTGGTTTTCTGAAGACGACACCACAAGACAACTACAAAAGCCTGAGAATCAACAGGGTTCTAAGTTTCCTGTGGAATCATGGTGACCCAGTGACGGCAGCCTGTGCACTCATGGCTGCACTGCAAACAGGAGCATCATTTTCACGGTGCACACTCCCCAGCATGTGAACAATTACAGCCTAAAAACAGGCTCCAGGTGAAGCCTGCAGCTCACTCATGAGGACACTCCACTTCTTGCTTGACAGAAGATTAATAAACACTTCAAATATCTGCTTACAACTATAATTCTTACAAACCATGTAAACGTTTACATATTGTTGGTAAATGCTGAAGAGGATAATTAAAATGAAATGCAAGCTGATCCTGGTATCCTGGTGGGAGGTAGGTGCTGGTTCTGGGGTTTATGTCATAAACCAAACTGAGGCCCTCTGAGGGCATGACCCACTCTGTGACCAAACCAACACACAGACGACACCACGGGAAACGAGGTTACCGCACTGTGAAGCGACTGACAAACACAGAGACTGCTGTAGTGATTTAACGCCGGCAGCCGATTGGTCGGTGGCCCAGCAGGCTAGCCAATCAGAGCTGCTAATTACAGGGAACGTGACCTTAATGTGTCAGTGCAGCTGTTTGATTACAAATAAATTAGAAAATTCATCTCTATAATAGTTTTGTGTATTTGTCCTTATTCAGTAATACCACAGTGCTCGGCCAGATGCCAACATCAGCTAAAGTACCGATGGTCGGTGACTGTAATGTTGACTTGGGTTGTCTTATCTCAACATCCTCCATTAGCTAATTAGCAATAAACACAAAGTACAGCTAGGCCTGATGGGAATGTGACAGGTTGTAATCAAACACCTACAAAACTAAGGTTTAGATGAGAAGTCTGAGGGCATGGGCAGACCCAGGGCCGGCCCTAGGCCACCGTCACCGGCGGGCTCTCTGAAACATCATGTGACGCGGGCAGAGCAGCACTTCTTTCTGAGCCAAGGTGAGATGCTCCACAAAACACTGAGAAACAAATACCAGCTGAACAGTAGTTAACAAATGACTTGATAAATATTACATTTGCACCAGATGTTTCTAGAATTTCACTTCATCAGAAGCAGATGATGTTTACAGGTGAACGCTCTACACCGAGACAGAGCAGCTCCTTCACCAGGTGACGACCTGGCTTCTTGGAGGGTCAACCTGGGTCAGCGATGATGAAACCTGTCTGCAGAACTTCATCTTCCTCTGGAGAACTTTAAAAATCTCCATGAAGCGGTCACAAGTCCTAACGCGCACACCTCCCCCTGACACACAACCCACAGCTTTTCAATAACGCCCAGCTGCCATAGTGACTGACTTCTCATCTGACAGCCACCGGTTGCATCAGCAGCCTGCAGCTTGTTTACACATGCTGACAGGTCTGCAGAGGCCCAGTCACGGAGGCTCTGTGGGGACAAGGAGGGTGTAAAGACAACACAGCACCAAACCTGTGTGCAGCAGTTCGTCAAGTGTGAGCATCATACAGAGAGAACAACAAGAACCAGAAACCAGGGGAACTGAACTGCTCCTCATTCCAGTGTCTGTGCTAAGCTAACTCCAGCTCTGTAGCTAGCACACATCAAAAACAGGATGCTGAACTGTTACTTTAAGTGTCTTATCAGAAGCAGTGAAGTGAAAGTGAAGCTAGTCTGAGTCCAGTCAGTGTTTCCATCCTGAGGCTCAGTGAAGCGATGACCAGCCTTCAGCCTCTCGCGCTTCAATGGCTTCATCAGAATCCGTCTCATCTGTCTCTTTTCTAAACTGACTGTCGTTACCACACTTGGCCAGAAATATGTGGACAGCTAATATGTAACAGTGGCACCATGTTCACCGGTCTGGACAGAAACACACCGTTTACAGTGACTGTGCCAAAAACTATGGTGAATCTTTTAATGGCAATAATTCACTCTTCCTGGGCATTGATGGGTAAAAACCCACTGGGCCCAGACATACAGTATAAAAGCCTTGGCCTGACCGCTGTTTGTCTCTACCTGGAGTGACATGGATGTGAGGTGTTGGCTGTAGGTGTCTGCTTATTCAGGTTCTCTGTAACTGCAGCATAAGTAATATGTTCGACTTTCAGTTCTGCTGGATGGGACTCAGGCCAGAGCTCCGAGCAGTCAGAGAAGGCCATTTCTGT
Source organism: Monopterus albus (assembly GCF_001952655.1). NCBI lineage: Eukaryota > Metazoa > Chordata > Actinopteri > Synbranchiformes > Synbranchidae > Monopterus > Monopterus albus. The sequence continues at coordinate 18,393 of NW_018128149.1, read as the reverse complement.
TTGGAGCTGGCTGTGTGCACGGAGGCACTGTGTAGAGAACGGCGGTTGTCCCCACACTGGTACACCACTGTCAGAGTTGGAGATATATCAGGCTGTGAATACGCACAGCGTGTTAGTCAGAGACATTGGTCTGTTGGCAGTATGAGACATGTAGGACATCGGCAGACCTGGCCTTCAAAGTGAACGTCGCTCCAACGTGATGTAGCCGAGAACATACAGACATTTAGGCTGAACAAACACACACACAGGCAACTCCCTGCTTCTCCACCCTGTCATTAACCCTAAAATAGAGCCTGGTTCAAGTGAGGAGTGGTCAGAGCGTACACACAGTTCAGTGGTGGCTGCTTCTAATCACTGCTCAGCTGTTGACTGGCTTCAGGATCCTGTCGTCATGACGACTGCACTCTTTGGATAGAGGGTTGTCAGTGAACACCAGAAAGTTTTAACCTGCTGTGGTTGACATGACGAGAGAAACGATGGCAGCACCTGGATCATGTGACCAGCTACACTGAAACAAGAGGAGATAATGAGTGTGACCTCTGACCTCCAGCAGCTACACACACAAAGCAGACTGACCGACGTGAGCTCAGCTGTGATGTGTCCAGGTGTGACCAGGAGGGGAGAGTCTCACCTGTGCAGTCGACAACCGTCCCGGGGTCACAGTCTGCACTGCTGCTGCCTCCACTGCGGGTGAACGAGGTCCGGACGGTGGGCAGAACCAGCAGAACCAGCAGGCCCAGCAGGCAGGAGAGCCGGTGTGCTGGAGCCATGATGGAGGGCGAAGCGGGATCTGGTGATAGGTGGAGGACGGATCCAGGCAGAGACGGGGAGGTGAGCAGTCTGAGAAACAGATGGAGGTCCAGAAGAGCAACAGAGATGGGGGAGGCTGCAGATAGAGAAGATGGGGAGAAGGAAGAGTTGAAAGAAAAGGTGAAAAAAGAACAATGTGAAATCAGTTTTTTCCTGGAGTTCTCCTTCAAAGAGTCCTCGGCACAAAACACACCTCAAGAAGAGAGGAAGAAATCACGCTGCCCAAAAACCTCTTTAAATCCTTCCTCCCTCCAAAACCTCCATCATTCTCTCAGGATAAAGGCAAACATGAGAAACAGGCTGGAAAACGACGCGAAAGCCGGGAGGAGACTTGCTCGATGAATCCCAGGACAACAAAGCGAAGCAGGGCCTGGGGCTTCACGCACCGACCCCCCACTCCTCCTAAAACCAATCTGTTCACAGCCCGGACTGAGCCTCCATCCCCCGCCCGCTGCCTCGCACTCAGACCGGCGAGCAGAGCCGCGGAGTGCCACGGACACAGAGATCCAGGTGACGATCCGAAAGGGCTTCCAGCAGCATCCAGGCCCAAGGCAGCCAGTGTGCGCCGGACAGATACGGTCGGACCGGGACGGCTTTTATCCCCCTGCTCTTTCTCCACTGACTCAAGCACATCAACAAAGGCCCGGACCACGTGACCCGCAGGAGACCACTCCTCCAGTCGGGGGGGGGGGGGCACACGCCCCTGCATACATTTCCCAGCATGCTCCGCCACCGCAGGAGGCTCGACTGTCTCCACCTCATCCACTGTCCAAACATTACACTAGTGGAGAAGTGCGGGATAGCTGAGGAAACTGTAGAGGAGACCAGAGCTGTGTCCGCTGCGTTAGTCTGCAGGTCTGAAACCGAATAAAGTCACTGTCACACAGGCGGCTTCTGTTGTCTTCATCCCCGTGCTTCACCCAGGGAAAGATGGATAGGAGGAGTGGGGAGACTGATTGACAGAAAATTAATTAGGCTGCTTTGTTGAGTAATTAACCCATTTTGTAAACAAAAAAGCCAAGAACACCTCTCTCTGGTTTCAGCTTCTCATAGGTTGATGTGAGCTGGTTTTCTTAGACTTTCATGATAAACAGTGACAAACTTCTTTCAATTTTGTTGATCATCACAAAAAGGCTTTTGGATCACAGTCTATTAGTTAAGAAAATAACTGGCATATTAACTGATGATGAACCTAATTAGTTGCTGCCCTATAACAGATGACAAGCTTAGGCTCAGAGTAGAAACATGACTCTGTGCTTATGCCCTGGCGCCCCCTAGTGCGTCTGTTGATTACGTGGTGTGTAACTAAAAACATTCTCACACGACCTCTAGTGACATGTCCTAACATTAAACATAAGAAAATATTATGGCTATGGCTACAGTTATACACGTCATAATAATAATATTAAACATCCTGTCTGCTGACAGTCATCCACTTTTTCTATCTAGTTATCCTTGACCATAAGCACCCTGCAGTAACTCATGAAAATGACTAAGTTAGACACCCTGTCTACTCTAAACATTTCTAATACATCAAGTCTCTAACCAATATCTATCTGACTAAAAATACTAACAATAGTAATGGCTATTAGGCTCTGTGGCTTTACAGTTGGCTTGAGTTTTTATTTATTTTATTTCATTTTGGGATAGTCATTTCCTTTGCTATAAAACTTTATAAATAATAACAATTCAAGACACAATCTCTATTATTAAATAACTGCATATAGATTAAAAACAACACTCAGATTTATGCATGAATTTATACATTTCTATTTTCTACACTGCAGGATTAGCTGATGTTTATTCAGAAGTTTATATTTGTTATACAAAGAATAAAAAAATGAAAGTAAGAAGAAAAGAAAGAAAGATTTTCCCTGATGAAGTTTAAAGCACTAACCAACTCTATTAAAATATTCAGTGTTATGGAAAAGAACCATATTGACAGATATTCACAAAATTATAGTCTGTAGGAAATAAAAATATGAGACCAAAATCAAGCTCTTTGGCATCAATTCAACTCACCGTGTTTGGAGGAGGAGGAATGCTGCCAATGACTCCAAAAACAACATCCCCACCATCAAATATGGAGGTGGAAACATTATGCTTTGGAGGTGTTTTTCTGCCAAGGGGACAGGACAATTGCACTGCATCAAAGGGAGGATGGATAGGGCCATGTACCGTCAAATCTTGGGTGAGAACCTCCTTCCCGAACATGGAAACTATTCCACGAAGAGGGAGCGGCAAATCCAAAAGCCCGTTTCCCTTTTTCGGTCCGAACTCTCGGCACCATGAGCTGATACTTACCACAAGACCGTAAGGCATATTTGGTATCCGATCTACGTAAAAGAGAGCATAAGTATGCCGGGGCTAGGCCTACCAAAGCCTTGTACACTAGCACCATCCAATGAACATGTCTTCGCGTGCTCAGAGACGACCACTGTGCTTTAACATACAGGTCGCAATGGTGCGTTAGTCGACTACAACCCGTCACAAACCTCAAGGCACTGTGGTAAACCACATTTAAAGAATGGAGACATCTAGCTGAGGCATTCATATACAGTACATCACCATAATCCAACAGGGGAAGAAAGGTCGCTGATATTAAATATTTGCGTGCCTGCAAGGAAAAGCAGGATTTATTACGATAAAAGAATCCAATCTTCATCCGTAATTTTCGAACCACATTAGCAATGTGGGTTTTAAAAGACAACTCAGAATCAAGTAAAAAACCTAAGTACTTATAGCTGGAAACCAGCTCAATCAACACTCCCTGATCTGTTGTTATTGACAGATTAGCTGATGTTTATTCAGAAGTTTATATTTGTTATACAAAGAATAAAAAAATGAAAGTAAGAAGAAAAGAAAGAAAGATTTTCCCTGATGAAGTTTAAAGCACTAACCAACTCTATTAAAATATTCAGTGTTATGGAAAAGAACCATATTGACAGATATTCACAAAATTATAGTCTGTAGGAAATAAAAATATGAGACCAAAATCAAGCTCTTTGGCATCAATTCAACTCACCGTGTTTGGAGGAGGAGGAATGCTGCCAATGACTCCAAAAACAACATCCCCACCATCAAATATGGAGGTGGAAACATTATGCTTTGGAGGTGTTTTTCTGCCAAGGGGACAGGACAATTGCACTGCATCAAAGGGAGGATGGATAGGGCCATGTACCGTCAAATCTTGGGTGAGAACCTCCTTCCCTCATTCAGGGTATTGAAAATGGGTTGTGGTTGGGTATTCCAGCATGACAATGATCCAAAACACACGGCCAAAGCAACAAAGGATTGGCTCAAGAAGAAGCATATTAAGGTCATGGAGTGGCCTAGTCAGTCTCCAGACCTTAATCCCATA
>NW_018128149.1:0-2778 GCF_001952655.1 Monopterus albus | reverse complement strand
GCCCCAGTTACTGATTCAACTGGAGCTGTGTTGTTAGGAATGAAAGTGCAGCACATCTCTCCAAACATTGAACACACAACCCCCTCTTTTGCCAATAACATATCCAGAGACATTCTGGTCTGAACATCAACGAGGGAAATGGGGATCAGTGGCTCAGGAAAGCCCTCCACAGCATCTCTTGTAAGATAAGCAAGACGCAGTACGTTGTAATACACATAGGTAATGTAATCAACATTCTTATTGGGAGCGACAGGAAAGGAGGCAGATATTGTTGGAGTATTTTTAACACCTTCAATTATCTGATCAGCTAATTTGTGCTCCTCCAGAACCCCTTGTGGAACCCCTATGGCGTCTATATAAGTGGGAGAATTTAGTGACAAATCAATTAAAGAAGTGACTCTTTTGATGAGAACATGCTCTCTATGACTATAATTAGTCAAGCCCGACCCCAGATAGGGTTGTTCTAGACTCACAGATGCCCTGCCTCTGGTACCAATCAGGGCCACTGGAACGCTTAAGCGAACCATTGCACAAATCCCCACCCCCTTTTTAGGTATACTAACAAATAGACGACGTGCCCCACAATACCAATACAGTCCCCCACGAGCCCTTGGTCCAATCAATGTGTGGTCATCCTGGACTGTGCGACTACACCAAGTCCAATTGACAACCCCTAGGAAAACTGGAGAGCTGTGATTAGTTGTGAAGTTAAAACAGGTGTAATTTTGTAGTCCTGCATTTGGTCTAAATCCCCCTACTATTGTTTTGTTACTAATGGGAGGATATATTGATGCTAAAGCTGTACAATTCACTGGAGTCAATTCTTGAGTTAATTTCAACATACAGCCGTACCCCCACGCATCATTTTCTGGGTATAGCGGAGCTGGAGTAGTAAAGGGGTGGGGCCTAGCCGATGCGCAAGCTACACAATTCTCCATACCCTGTTCTTTAGCTGTTTTAGTGAGCCAATCCAGCCAAGCATTTTTCTCATCATAGCCCGTAGCCAACTTGATCAAGCCTCTATAAGTAGTTTCGTCATAGCCTATGGGGATTACCTCAGGGGCTGTACTCCCTCCTGACACGTCTTGGGAGGAATTAACCTGCACCTGGGAACTTTTTGTCTGATTTTTTTGATACTGAAAACTTAGCTTTATAAGACCCTTGGGATCCCTACCAGTTCGGTTCACCCCCAAGACAAAGTAAAGAGTGTCATTAGTACGTGTAGCCAGTATGGTCCAGATCCCTGCCAGATAATGTGTTCCTGAACTACCAGGGCTGATATCTGGATCCTCGAGATTGAATATGGAAAGGAGTAACGGGTTACATCTCACCTGACCTGTAGTTGTATAGTTGAGATATAACTGACCTCTGGTGAATTTTATCTTGCTCTGAGCTGACCTGGTCAGACCCAACCCCGGTGGTGACCATCCTTGTCCTGTCCAATGAGACACCTGATCCCGGTCACCACACCCAGGGCCGGATCCTGTCTGGTTCCTCTGACAACCAAGATTACGTAAGGGGTCTGGGCATAGATAAACATCATATTCCCCCCATTCACACTTATCTTGTTTCCCACAGGATATTACATCACACAAGTCGAACTGGTAAGTTACATTGGTACCTTTTATGTATTGTAATTCAAGCCCTCCATATTTTTGAAGGCAGTGATCCAGGTCTTTCTGTTGGCTTAAATTTCTTTTGACTTGGCCAATTTTGATGTGTTCCTCCCACCAAAGTATGGGAGTAACAATCAACAAGACGATTATACAGAAAGGGACAAAAGCCCTCCCCAGTGGCGGGTGCAGATCATTCCAAACCATTTTGGTTTCTTTCTCTTTCTTTCCTTGGGGCTCCACGGATAGTCTAACTTCCCTGAATATAAACAGTCCTGATTTAAGTGAATTTCTGCCCAATGATGTATAAAAAAATGGGGGTGTTTTCTTGGGTTTTTTTCCGTTGTCGTCTATGAAAGTTGCACTTCCCTGATCACTTCCTACTGTAAATGTAAATGGTCCCACCTCCACTTTACAAAAGCGTCTAGTTCCATGTCTGAAGTCAGTAACAAATGGAATAACTGGGCGTTGGTGCAACCGGTTGGAGGTGTCCAACTGATTCCAGCTAGTAATAAAATCAAACTGTGGTATTGGGGTTAGATTAGTATACCAACCGTGATTCAAATAATAATCAATTTCCTGTATGTACAATTCTTCGTCCTCTTCCTCCACTAGGTGGTACGGGCAGTCATCAATGTCACTGCAGGTTGCCACCTGGTTGCAGCTGTCACTGCCACTGTCCATATGGGTTACCACCTGTACATCTGCTTCTATGCCTGGTTCTTCTGTCTTCAACACAACAGGGTAGACTACCTGTGTGTCACTCAGGTGAGGGGATTATTCTGCCCCTTTGCTCACCTGGTTGAGATCTGCCTGGACTTCTGTCAGTGGTCTTGTTGGTGCCTCCGCAGGGGCACACTGGCTCCAGTGGTACCACGTCTCTCCCTTCCCCAGCAGGCGGACTGCGTGAGATGTCCTCTCAGTCACCTTGTAGGGTCCAGTCCACCGTGGCTCACTCCATTTGCGTTTAATCACTCTCAGCAGGACCCACTCTGCCGTGTGGGGATCAGTGTGGATGCCAGGAGACGTGGGTACAGTAGCTAGACTGGTGAAGCTGTGAACAAGAGATTTTAGTTGTTCATATAATTGCTGGGTGTTGTGTGTGTCTGGCTTACCTGGAACCCATTTCAGCCTGGAAGCTGGCCCCGGAAATTGTCTGCCGGTG
>NW_018128148.1:589717-593292 GCF_001952655.1 Monopterus albus | reverse complement strand
TCTCTCGTATAAGTGTATACCTGTATAGTTGTACACATACACTAACCTAAAACACTGCTTCCCAAACCCTCATCGGTACCGGAGAACCTGCAAATGAACATCTCCCACTAGCCATCTCTATGGAGCATCAAAGGTTAAACTGAGGGACTGAGGTCATAACAGACCGGGTGTGGGGTAGCTGGATCTACCGACAACAGAATAACCTAAAAAAGTGGAGATGTTCCATTCTGCTTGGTTTTATATAGTCATAGGAAGCTCTTAGCATTTTGCACGGTCTACTATGAATCTCTCCTAACAACTATAAATGTTGTACACTCTAAAGGTTAAAATGGAAGGGATACAAAACAAGAATTAACCCACCACTCCCCCTCTCTATCTCCCCACTTAAATTACAGGAAACACCGCCACGAACCGACTTCCAAATCCTTACCCGACTCTTCTACAAAATGCTTCAAACGAACCACCACATGGTTTTCATAAAAGGACCAAATGGAGTATTCAAGACTCCCAAGCACTTCAGAGAACTACAAAAATACCTGTCGTCCACAGTCTACCCGGTAACCCCCACGACCCCAACTCTGTTACTTAACGATGCAAACGCAACCAATTGGATGTATACAGCACTACAAATACTGGAAGACCACCTCACAACGACAGTAGAAAACTTAAAACAGAATATAGCCACAACACCAAAAGAACAGACCCAAACGGCCTGGGAAACGGCATTAAAATGGATAAAACGCAGATTCCCACACATCCGAAATGAGGCCATTCAAACAACATGGACAACCCTTAATAACATGGGAATCGTGATCCAACCTGTGGACCAACCCACAACACTCCCCCCACAACAGAACCAGGAAACAAACATAAAACACCGTATAAAACGAAAGTCCAAAAAATCCCTTCTAATAAGGAACAACAATAATACCACAACTCAAACAGAACACAAAATAACTCTAACACCAGAACTAAAGCAACTAAAACAAACAAACTACGGGGACACGTCCCTGACACTCGTGCTGACCTCCCCTATCATAACGGGCCAAAAAGTCCCAACCCCAACCGTCGAACTAGAACCCAACGCAATCAAAACGAAAAGAACAGGGAACAAACTCACAAGGTCACGCACCCGGATACCAACCCCCACTCCGTCACCTGAAACAACAACAATACAGAACTTTCCAAACTTAGGAGAAACCATCAGAACAAAAGAGAAATCCTCTCCTGAACCGGACCTACTATTCTCCCCCACCCAAACACAAACAACAAATTGGAACTTCCCAAACCTAGACACCACCGATTGGGGAATAGACTGGGGGGAGGATCAACCACTAGAACCCCTACCAAACAGGGATAACAAACCCGAAACCACAAACCTACCTACGGTAATGGAAGATGAGGATGACGAAGACCAGGCTTTGGATGAACTCATCGCTCTCATTCGTGAAACAGAAAACAAAACACTATTTACCAGACATGATCACCACGGAAACAAAAGAGCCAATTGGCATCTGAAACCCAAAAGACCCATCCTCATCATAGGTGACTCCAACCTGAGCAGACTCGATTATGCAGAAGACAATAGAGTCCAAATTGACTGCTATCCTGGGGCCAACCTATCACTGGCAATACACCTTTTAACTTACAACACCCCCACAAATGATGACACCCAAGAGGTCATCTTGTCATTTGGGATCAATGACAAAGGTCAGAATGACCCCCAACTACTTAAAAAATACATCCAGAAACTAATCTCCACGGCGAGGTCAACCTTTCCCAATGCCCGCATTCACGTGCCATTAATCAATTTCGCAAAAATACTACCCACTAGGTGGGAACAAAATTTAAAACAACTGAACCTAATAATTGCAGCAACAGGCACAGCCATACCGAGGCTGGACAGCACAAAGTTCACCACAGGACCGGACCTGATACATTGGAGTGGAGACACCGGAGCAGCAATGTGGGATCATTGGATTTCTTTTTTAGACTTAGGCCCAAACCCCACCAGCAGGGGAACTTAACACGAGAAAATGAGCCAAAAACGGTCATCAATCTGGCCACCGCGGTTCAACTCTCTCCAGCACACATCAAACTTCTAGGGAAAGGCCTCTCATTTATACCAACCAACACGAGCTTCCCACACACGAGGGTGTCACTAGCAGCCCATCTACAACAATACCATCGCAGACTAAAACTAGCAGTCCACTTCCAGTCCTCAACTGAAAAAGAACCCCTCCCCTTCCACCTAAATTCTAACTGGGAACCGAAAAAGAACAAACTTCCGACAGAACTACTAAAACTTTTTGAACAAGACAAAAAAGACTTACAGAACCTAAAAATTAACCCGGAAACACCAAACCTCACTCCGGAGGAGAAAAAAATCCTACTGGAACTCAGAACGCTAACCACAGTAGTAATCAAACCGGCAGATAAGGGCTCAGCTATTGTGATCATGGACAGAGCGGATTATATCCACGAAGCACAACGACAACTTAATGACAAAACATACTACCGTCCACTTCCTAAACCCATATATCCGAGCACAACACCCAAAATCCATCAAATCCTAGACCAACTAGAAAACGAGGGCTTTCTAAACAAATCACAGGTCCTGTACCTGAAGGGACAGGCGCCACCGAGACCCAGGTACTTTTACCTCCTACCCAAAATACACAAACCACCCGAAACTTGGACAATCCCACACAAAATCCCTCCGGGCCGACCCATCATCTCTGACTGTGGGAGTGAATCGTATGGCTCAGCTGAACTCCTGGACCACTATCTCAATCCTCTTTCCACAAAACACCCCAGCTACCTAAAGGACACAAATGATTTCATCACAAAGGTAAAAAATCTCACAAATAAGGAACCATGTTTCATTTTCTCTATGGATGTGGAAAGCCTCTATACAAACATAGACACGGAAATGGGCATGAAAGCAATTGACGCAGCCCTAAAAGCATCCCCAGACCCCACAAGACCGGACCAACACATACTCAAACTCCTCCACATCAATCTCACCAGAAATGATTTTGAATTTAACAAAAAACATTACCTGCAGATCAAAGGCACAGCCATGGGAAAACGATTTTCCCCAGCATATGCAAACATTTACATGGCAGAGTGGGAGAAAGAAGCACTAAAGAAATGCTCTAAACTACCCACAACCTACCTGCGTTACCTGGACGACATTTGGGGTATCTGGACCTACTCGAGAGAGGAGTTTAATGAGTTTGTGAAAACCCTCAATAACCACCACCCTTCAATCAAGATCAAACCACTCCTCCATGAAACCGAAATCAATTTCCTGGACACGACAGTTTTCAAAGGCCCACAGTTCAAGACAACGGGTAAACTAGACATTAAAGTCTATTTTAAAGACACAGACACACATGCACTACTGCACAAACAAAGCTTCCATCCTCGACACACCTTCAGGGGAATCTTAAAATCCCAATTACTGAGATTTAAACGAATCTGCACCAGAGAGACAGACAAAATCAAAGCAACAAAAACACTATTCCAAGCTCTAAGGAAACGAAGCTACTCAAGATCCTTCTTGAGACAAA
>NW_018128148.1:548420-564997 GCF_001952655.1 Monopterus albus | reverse complement strand
CCAAAGCATAAATGAACAAATATGAAAGACATATAGTCTAAACAACACAAAGAAATTGAACAACTCAACAAATACTTTCAACCCAGCCCCCTCCCCGCCTGGCCCCGGGAGGGGGACTGGGTCTGTGATAGCCTAATCCGGCGGGTAGTGGTTGAAGGTTAACGATGACCGCCCACTACTTACATCACGACCTTAGTCTCCTAACTGGGTGCCCTGGCGACGGAGTCATTTAGAACAGGAATAAGTCAACTCAGACCCTTACAGTAACAGGATAAAGATCCTAAAGGAATAACAATAACAGCAACAATAATAAAATAATAATATTATTAAGAAGAGGAATAACAATAAACGCAACAAAAACTAACCCAGCCCCTCTCTATCTCTCCTAATATTCCAGGAAACACCACCACGGACCGACATCCAAATCCTCACTCGCCTTATCTTTAAACTGCTCCAAACCAACCACCACATCTGGTTCATAAAAGGAACAAATGGTGAACTTAAAACACCCCGATACTTCAGGGAACTACAACAATTCTTATCGTCCACAGTCAACCCGGTAGCCCCCACAGATCCGACCCAAATACTCTGTGAAGCGAATGCAACTAATTGGATGTACACCTCGCTACAAATACTGGAAGAACACTACACCGGGACACTGGAAAATCTGAAACAAAAAATTGAAGGGACACCAAAAGACCAGTCTCAAATGGCCTGGGAGACAGCCCTGAAATGGGCAAAACGCAGATTCCCACACATCCGACTCGAGGCGATACAAAGAACAGCAACAGCCTTAAAGGACTTGGAGGTCATAACAGGACTTACTGTCCAAGCCACAACTTCCCGCCCATTACAAAACCGGGAAACAAACGGGGAGAAACGCAAAAAACGGAAATCAAGAAAACCAGATAACCTGATGAGCCCAGCTCCAGAACCTAAAAAACCCCGCACTCCTCCACCAGAAACGGACCAAAGGTCCACAAATCATAATAAGAAGGATCATAATGATAAGAATAATAACAATAACAATATTAATGATAGTAATAAAACCCCAACTGAGGAAGAGGAGGAGAACCTCTCCCCTGAAATGGAGGAAGGGATCAAAATAACCTTCAAACCCACAGGAGGTGAAAACACCCCAACCCAACCCCCCAAGGAACGAAAAATAACACTGATACCAAAACGCCAACTAATGCAACCAAATGAATCCAATTCTGAGGACATGCCTCCTCTGGATCAGACACCCTCTCCTGCTTTCCCCATCACAACGAACCCAAAGATCCCATCCCCAACTCTTGAACTAGAACCCAACGTAACCCAAAAGAGAAAAACAGAGAACAAACTTACAAGGTCACGCACCCGGGGACCAATCCCCCACCCCCCCACCCTCCCACCAAACACCACAACAACTCTGAACCTAAAAGAAACATCTGAGAACAAAACAGGAAATAAATACTCCCGAGAACCGAGCCCACTCTTCTCCCTTACCCAAAAAGAAACAACAACCTGGAACTTCCCAAATCTCGACACCATAAACTGGGGAACAGACTGGTGGGATGTCCAGCCACTAGAACCTACACCAAACAGAGAGAACAGAACAGAAACCACGAACCCACCTACGGTAACAGATGATGAGGAGGACGGGGAACAGGCCCTGGATGAACTCATCTCCCTCATCAAAATGGAAAACAAAACACTATATACTAAACATGAACATTTCGGAAACAAAAGAGCTAACTGGAAACTGAAACCTGAAAGACCGATCCTCATCGTAGGTGACTCAAACCTGAACAGGCTAAACTACACAGAGGACAACAGAGTCCAAATTGACTGCTACCCCGGAGCTAACTTATCACTAGCAATACACCTTCTAACATACAACACCCCCACAAGCGATAATGTCCAGGAGGTCATCCTCTCCTTTGGGATCAATGACAAGGGTCAAGATGACCACCAACTACTTAAAAAGTACACCCAAAAACTAATCTCCACCGCGAGATCAACTTTCCCCAACGCCCGCGTTCACGTACCACTAGTGAACTTTGCAAGAGCACTGCCTCAGAGATGGGAACAAAACCTAAAACAACTTAACACAACCATCGCAACAACGGGGACAGCCATACCGAGACTGAACAGCACCAAATTCACCACAGGACCTGACCTTATTCATTGGAGCGAAGACACAGGAACAGCGATGTGGGAACACTGGATGTCTTTTTTAGAGTTAGGCCCCAAACCCACAAGCAGGGGAATTTAACACAAAACAATGAACCAAAAACTGTTATCAACCTGGCCACCGCGGTCCAACTCTCCCCAGCACACATTAAACTCCTAGGGAAGGGTCTCTCATTCATACCGACAAACACGAGATTCCCACACACGAGGGAGTCACTAGCCGCTCATCTACAACAATACCACCGAAGATTAAAACTAGCGGTCCACTTCCAATCTTCATCTGAAAAAGAACCCCTCCCCTTCCACCTAAATTCCAACTGGGAACCAAAAGACAACAAATTACCCACGGATCTAAAAAAACTTTTCAAACAAGACCAAAAAGACTTAAGTAACCTGAAAATCAATCCGGAAACACCAAACCTCATCCCAGAGGAACAAAAAATCCTACAGGACCTCAGAAAACTAACCACTGTAGTGATTAAACCGGCAGATAAAGGCTCAGTCATAGTAATCATGGACAGAGCAGACTATGTCCACGAACGTGAACGAGATTACAGAGTGACATGCGACGGCCCTTGCTTTGCCTTTGGCTCTCCACTCCAAACCACTGATGTTCATTTACATCTGTGGGGGGGTCATCGATATACTTTCCCAAGCCGACCCATCATCTCAGACTGTGGGAGTGAATCGTACGGCTCGGCAGAATTCCTGGACTACCACCTAAGACCCCACAAGGCCAGACCAACACATACTCCAACTCCTTCACATCAACCTCACCAGAAATGACTTTGAATTTAACAAAAAACACTACCTGCAAATTAAAGGCACAGCCATGGGGAAACGATTCTCCCCAGCCTACGCAAATATCTACATGGCAGAATGGGAAAAAGAAGCATTAAAGAAATGCACTAAACTACCCACAACCTATTTGCGTTACCTGGACGACATTTGGGGCATCTGGACCCATTCAAAAGAGGAATTCAATGAATTCGTGAGAATCCTCAATAACCACCACCCGTCAATTAAAATCAAACCACTCCTCCATGAAACGGAAATCAACTTTCTGGACACAACAGTGTTCAAAGGCCCACAGTTTGATACCACAGGTAAACTAGACATTAAGGTCTATTTCAAGGACACAGACACACACGCACTACTGCACAGACAGAGTTTTCACCCCAGACATACATTCAGTGGAATCCTTAAATCTCAACTACTAAGGTTCAAAAGAATCTGCACTAGGGAAATAGACAAAAAGAAAGCCACCAAAACCCTATTTCGGGCTCTAAGGAAACGAGGATACTCAAGATCCTTTCTGAGACAAACATTAAAACGAAGCCAAACCGAAACCCCCAAAACAACAACAACAAACGGAGAGGAAGAACAACTAATACCACTGGTCTCAACATACTCGACACAGGGCAGACAAATGCACCAAAAATGGAAAGGCAATCTCGCCGAACAAAAGAAAAACAACTCCTTACCTGACTCCCTAAAAGTAATTTCAGCATTCAAAAAGAACCCAAATCTACAGGATCTGCTAGTCAGAGCTAAACTGCCTCCCACCCGCACTAAAGTGTCCCAACCCACAGAACCACCAATAGTGGTTAACCACGAAACCGGCACACGATTCTTTGCACAATCGGGACTTACCTTAGCAGCAACCAATTCAGTTTACCTCATATACTGTGATAAATGTGGGATGCAGTATGTAGGTGAAACCAAAAACTCAATTAAAACTAGAATGTGGGCTCACCGTCACAACATAAAGTGTAGCCGCAAAACAGACACAAGACTGGTCCAACACTTCCAGCAGCATGGTCTGAAGAGCCTCAGGGTCATAGCGCTGGAAAACAGAGCGGGCTGGTCCAAGGGCCAACGACTAAGAGCAGAGCAGATCTGGATAGAGAGACTCCACTGCAGATATCCATTTGGACTCAACCAAGACTAAAACAAAAGGGAGAAATAAACACACACGCACACACAAAAGGAGGAGGAGAAAAAGGAGAAAACCAGAGAAGTACCAAACAAGTACAGAATCATAATTCAACAGGCCTAAGGCCCAACTCAATAAACTTAATAATAAATATCTAATTAATCATTATAATATAACCAAGTAAGAAAAGGACAGACCTACCAAACATGGAACCCCAAAAAAGGAATGGAGAGGGAGTACATCTTCAATCAAGGCTGGGGGGGTGAACTCCATGGGACCAAGACTCCCGTACCTCCAAAGAAAACAAATGTATACTTTAATGGTTTATTACTCCTATACTATCATTACTTCTATATTATCATTACTCCTATATTATTACTTCTATATAGTACATATACATATATATATATATATAATCACCTATAACTAAACCTATTTGTGCAGAATGTACAAAAATCCTTGAGAAGTGTATTGAATATTTGATGTTTAATAAAAATATTAAAAGAGAAAAGAATGGCACATACCTGAATGAAGATGACTTGATCCAAGGGCAACCCAACCCACCCACAAAGGGTCACTACCTCTGACAGGTCACAGCCGTTCTCTTCTCTATTTTCCTGAGAAACTTATTAAACACAAAATGAGAAATAGACCCTTACAGACCAACCAATTAAAAGGAAATTAAATAATACACCCCCCCAAATTATGAAACAAGCAGGAAAGGGATCCTACAGAATGAGTTAACAAACACTTACCGGAACAAATACACCTGACAAGCCCCAGCCATTCTCCTCTCCGCTGGTCTCTGCCCTTTCCTCCTTAAACCTATTGTGCACAAGCATAAGAGACAAACACATAAAAGAGATCTCACAGAACAGTTAACAAACACTTACCTTATCAAGTCCCAGCTAGTCTCTTCTCTCTACTGTTCTCTGCCCACTCCTCCTTAAACCTATTAAACACAAAAATAGGAGACAAATATATAAAAAGACCTTACAAAATAATTTAATAAACACTTACCTTATCAATACATCTGACATGTCACATCCATTCTCCTCTTGGCTGTTCTTTGCCCCTTCCTCCTTAAAACCTATTAAACACAAAAATTAAAAAGACACACACACAACCTAATCAATTAGACAGATTTTAAACAGAAAACTTCCAAAGAATAAAAGACATACATATACAAAAAGGATTTACAAAATAACTTAATAAACACTTACCCTCATCAGTTCTGGGATTAATCAGAAAATACTACTTCCCAAAACTGATTAATAAATACACCCACTCAACCACAAGAGACTAAATCAATGTAAAAAAGATTGAACACCAGAAACAACAAAAAAGAACTGAGGAAAATTGATAACCAGCAAAAAGTGTACATAACAACATAACAACAGTCTGTATTGGCTCTCCTTTACAAACCGCTAATGTTGGTAGAGTGAGCCATTAGGATAATCTTCATTAAAGATACATTTTTTTCAACAGTAAACTTCTTAAAAACTGAAACATATACAAAAAGGATTTACAGAATAACCTAATAAACACTTGCCCTCATCAGTTCTATCCATTTAACTAAATAGGGATTAATCAAAAAATATTGCTCCCCAAAATGAATTGATAAATACAAGAGACTAACTCAATGCAAAAAAGATTAGGCACCAGGCAGGACTGAATGTATCCATAAACGGCAAAAAAGAACTGAGAAAAATAGATAGCAATTAAACTGGAATAAGTGTACATAGCAACAAACACCAGTCTGTATTGTCTCTCCTTTACAAACCACTGATGTTTATAGAATGAGCCATTAGGACAAACTTTATTAAGAAAAATCTGTTTCAACAGTAAACTTCCTAAAAACTTAAAAATCACACCCAAGGAATCACATGAAAACTTAATAAATCACGCTCCAAAATAGGAACACTCAAATAACATTATAGACTGCAACACCCAGAAACACTAGCAGAGCAAAATAAATCCAGAAAAGAACGTACACCACATTACAGACCAGAGCGAATTTAACCAAAAACCTTGAACTCCAAGCACAACTATAATTAATAAAAGGATTCCAACAGCGCCAACCAAATATTACCACCCAAAACTATACAGGGAATAGACACTAAATCAATTTACCTTTAAAAATTAAAAGACGCACCCGCGTTGATACTTCCGGTAAGAGCAGGAATAACGAGCGGAATTCGAACCGAAACAACCGTAAAACACACATTTAAAAAGCCCACTTACCAAAGGAAAGCTAGTAAACACATTGTCAGAAAGCTTACATATAAATTTAAAGAAAATGAAACTCACCACGCCGCTCAGGACAGAATTAGCATCTCTACGAAGCAACAGAAAGTCAACACGCTCCTAGCTAACAGTAGCAACGGGCTAACGGAAGCACTACAAAAACATTTTAAACACAGTGACGTTCCACAATACTAGAGTGACAATCTCATTTAACAGGACAATACTCAAACCTTAATAATAATAATAAAAGGATTTCAACAGCGCCAAAGCTACACAGGGAACGAACACTAAATCAATTCACCTTTAAAAATTAAAAGACGCGCCCGCTACGACACTTCCTGTAAGAGCAGAGATAATCGGCGGAAGTCCGAACCAAAACGATCGCAAAACACACATTTAAAAAGCCCACTTACCAAAAGAAACCTAGTAAATACGGTGCCAATACAATCTCAGGAAGATTATATATAAATTTAAGAAAATAAAACTCACCACGCCGCTCAGGGCAGAATTAGCACCTCTGCGAAGCAACAGGAAGTCAATTCGCTCCCAGCTAACGGTAGCAACAAGCCAACGGAACCACCACAAAAACATTTGAAGTACAGGGACTTTCCACGGTTCTAGGGTGACAACCTCATCTAACGAGACATCACTCAAACCTTAATAAAACACGCCCAAAAGGACGGAGAAAAAGATGGAATTAATTACTCACCAAAACGTAAATCACCGAACGGCATAGCATAAACTACATTACCCAGAAAACACCAGCGGTTAGCATAAGCACAGACACGAACGAACACCACTACTAACAACAAAGATTAATTAAACCAAATTTATATCTCTTAATTTCAGTTATAACTGCAAGTTACAAAGCATCCCCAACTGACACTCACAACGCCAACCACTTTGCCACGGCAAACAGAAACGGAGGCACCTTTAAAAGTTAAAAGGCACGGACGCCATTACGGCACAGGTGCAACGAAGCTATTTAAGTAAATTCAAACCAAAATAACCGTGAAAACACTAACCCTACAGCTAATAATCACAATATTGCCTAAACCTAACCATTTGACTTCTGACCTCAACCTAACCGTTCAGTAAAGTTCATGCCCTAAACTTAAATAATATAACCTTTAATCTCTAACACCAGACCAGACTATTAACCCTGACCATAACCAGGTTTAATACTACAGCTAACAATCACAATATTGCCTAAACTTAACCATTTGACCTCTGACCTCAACCTAACCATTCAGTGAGTTCATGCCCTAAACTTAAATTATAACCTATAAGTTTTAACACCAGACCGGACCATTAACCCTGACCATAACCAAAAAAGGAAAGAACGCCTAATCATAACCCCAAAATTCAACCAAAAGAATGTCAACCCCTTTCTTCAAAACATCAGAAGAAGGAACACATGAGAAATGAACCACACAGATAATACAAGGAAAACATCTCAAACAAACACAGAAAAGAACATACCCAAACAGGGTAACCAATCAGGGACACAACTCCCACTCCTCAAGCAGAAGGAAGAACAGTATATTGTGACAAGAGTACATAGTGACAAGCGCCGGCCCGTGCTTTGCCTTTGGCCCTCTATTCCAAACCACTGGTGTTTGTTTACATCTGTGGGGAGGGTCATCGAGATAAATTCCCAAACCTATAACCAAAAAAGGTAAGAATGCCTAACCATAACCTCAAATTCAACCACAAGGATGTCAATCCCTTTCCTCAAAACATCAGAAGAAGGAACACGCAAGAAATGAACCACACCAATAATTCAAGGAAAACAACTCAATGAATGTTCTCTACCCACCGGCCCGTGCTTTGCCTTTGGCTCTCTATTCCAAACCACTGGTGTTTGTTTACATCTGTGGGGAGAGTCATCGAGATAAATTCCCAAACCTAAACTTACATGGTGGGGAGAGTCATCGAGATAAATTCCCAAACCTAACCTGCCAGAGCCAATCGGATAACTGGCCCCTGTATAAACAGAAACACTGCCTTCCAAAAGCACAAATGATAGGGAAATATAACTATAAGAAAAACAATACCGAACCATAACCAAGATAGAAATGATAACTTAAAAACAGACTTGGAAATCAACCCAGCCCCCTCCCCGGTGACCCCTGGGAGGGGGATTGGGTCTGTGACAGCCTAGCAATATCTAGGTGATGGTTGATTGTGAGTTCATCATGACTTCGCAACCATTCACAGCTCATATCCTCTGACCGGGACACCCCAGTGTTCAATCAGCCCAGAAAAATTAAAAATAAATTAAAATTAAATCAAATAATAACCGAAATACAAATAATAAATAATGGATATCTTTGTTCTTTCTGTCTTCTCATCCGAATCACAGCAAACACCACCAAAGACCGACTTCCAAATCCTCACCTGACTAATCTACAAACTACTCCAAACAAACCATCATATATGCTTCATAAAAAAACCCAATGGAGAACTCCAAGCCCCTAAACAATTCAGACAACTGCAGGAATACCTTACATCCATAGTTAACCCGGTAGCCCCCACGGTCCCAACCCGAACACTGATTGGAGCCAATGCAACCAACTGGATGTACACATCGTTACAAATCTTGGAAGAACATTGTGAGGGGATAATAGAAAATCTAAAACAGAAAATCAATACGATACCAAAGGAAGAAACCCAAGCAGCCTGAAACGTTGCATTAAAATGGACCAAACGCACCCCTAAAAAACACCAAATAAGACTAATACCAAAACCACGACCGATACAACAAAATGAAACCAACCATGAAGAAATTCCTCCCCCAGAACCGGCACTCTCTCCTACCTTCACGCCCACAGTACACCGAAAAATCCTGACCCGAATCCCAGAAAAACGACAACACACACAAGAACCAGAACTTCACCCAACCAAAAAAGAAAAATAGAAACCAAACTCAAAAGATCCTTCACCCAGAAACCCACTTCCCCCACCCCCCCATCCGGGGCAACGGCATCTTGGAATTTCCCAAATCTAAAAGAAACACCTGAAAAAATTAATGTAGCTCCCCCAGAAATTACCCCTTTATTATTCTCCCCCACTCAACCAGAAACAATAATCCAGAACTACTTTAATCTAGAAAACATTAACTGGGAAACTGACTGGGAGGAGGACCGACCACTAACGTCTGCACAACAACAACACACAGAAAACAGACCCGAAACCTCAATACCACTCATTGAGAGTGAAGATGATGATGAACAAGCCCTAAATGATCTAATCTCCCTCATCCGTGAAACAGAGGATAAAACTTTATACACCAGACACGAACACCACGGTAACAAAAGAACAAACTGGAACCTGAAACCTAAAAGACCGATCCTAATCATAGGCGATTCTAACTTGAGCAGACTTAATTACACAGAAGACAACAGAATCCAAATCGACTGCTACCCTGGGGCCAACCTCTCGCAAGCAATACAGCTCCTGAGATACAACACCCCCACAAGTGACGACGTCCAGGAAGCTATTCTCGCATTCGGAATCAATGATAAAGGCCAAAATGACCACCAGCTACTTAAAAAATACATACTAAAATTAATCTCAACCGCGAGAGCAATCTTCCCCAATGCCCGTATCCACGTACCACTGGTGGACTTTGTGGAAATACTTCCTCACAGGTGGAAACAAAACCTCAAACAACTCAACAAAATAATCAGAACAACGGGAACAGCTATACCCAGACTAAACAGCACCTATTTTACCACGGGAAGCGACCTGATACACTGGAGCGACGACACGGGAACAACAATGTGGAACCACTGGATGTCTTTTTTAGACTCAGGCCCCATCCCCACCAACGAGGCAACTTAACACAGAACACTAAACCAAAAACAGTTATCAACTTGGCCATCGCGGTCCAACTCTCCCGAGCACACATCCAACTCCTTGAAAAAGGACTCTCCTTTATCCCAACCAAAACAAGATTCCCACACACAAGGGAGTCACTCGCGGCCCACCTACAACAATATCACCGGAGATTAAAACTAGCAATACACTTTCAATCCTCGGCCAAAGAAAATCCCCGACCATTCCACTTAAATTCCAACTGGGAACCTAAAAATGACAAACTGCCTACAGAACTGATGAATGTTATTAAACAGGACAAAAAAGACCTAGCCCACCTGAAATTTAACCCGGAAGCACCAAACCTCACCCCAAAAGAAGAAAAAATCCTCCAGGAATTAAGAAAACTAACAACCATAGTTATCAAACCGGCAGACAAAGGCTCAGCTATTGTTATCATGAACAGAGCGGACTACGTCCAAGAAGCCCAACGACAACTCGACGACAGAACATATTACTGTCCTCTCCCCAAACCCATATACCCCAAAACAACCCCCAAAGTCCACCAAATCCTAGACCAACTAGCGGAAGAGGACTTCTTAAACAAATCACAGGTTCTTTACCTATGGACAGTCCCCCATAAAATCCCCCCGGGCCGACCCATCATCTCCGACTGCGGTAGCGAGTCCTACGGCTCGGCGGAACTCCTGGACCACTACCTCAACCCCCTCTCTACACAACACCCCAGCTACCTAAAAGACACAAACGATTTCATCACAAAGGTCAA
Source organism: Monopterus albus (assembly GCF_001952655.1). Classification (NCBI taxonomy): domain Eukaryota; kingdom Metazoa; phylum Chordata; class Actinopteri; order Synbranchiformes; family Synbranchidae; genus Monopterus; species Monopterus albus. The sequence continues at coordinate 554,033 of NW_018128148.1, read as the reverse complement.
AGACCTCAGAATAAAGGAGCCATGCTTCATCTTCTCAAAGGATGTCAAAAGTCTTTACACAAACATTGATACAGAAATGGGCATGAAAGCGATAGACGCAGCCCTGAGAGGGTCCCCAGACCCCACGAGACCGGACAAACACATACTTAAACTACTCCACCTCAACCTCACTAGAAACGACTTTGAGTTCAACAAAAAATACTATCTACAAATCAAAGGCACAGCCATGGGGAAACGATTCTCCCCTGCCTACGCAAACATTTACATGGCAGAATGGGAAAAGGAAGCACTTAAAAAATGCACCAAACTACCCACTACCTACCTACGCTATCTGGATGACATATGGGGCATCTGGACCCACTCCAGAGATGAATTCAATGACTTTGTCAAAACCCTCAACGACCACCACCCATCAATCAAAGTCAAACCACTCCTCCACGAAACTGAGGTTAACTTCCTAGACACAACGGTGTTCAAAGGCCCTAGGTTTGAGGAGACCGGCCAACTCGACATTAAAGTCTACTTTAAAGACAGACACACACGCTCTGCTACATAGACGAAGTTTCCACCATTCAGAGGTATCTTAAAATCTCAGTTACTTAGATTCAAACGAATCTGCACCAGGGAAACAGACAAAAACACAGCCACAAAGATTCTGTTTCAGGCCCTGAGAAAACGTGGCTACTCAAGAACACTCCTGAGACAGGTGCTAAAACAAAGCAAAAACACCCCTCCTGAAACAACAAGGGTTGAAACAGAAAAACAACAACTAATACCGCTAGTCTCGATCTTCTCGACACAGGGAAAACAAATACACCAAAAATGGAAAAGCAACCTGACTGAACAAATGAAAAACAACTCTTTACCTGACTCACTAAAAGTAATCTCAGCATTCAAAAGGAATCCAAATCTACAGGACCTGCTAGTCAAAGCTAAACTGCCTCCCACCCACATTAAAGTGTCCCACCCCACAGAACCACAGATAGTGATTAACCACCAAACCGGCACGCGGTTTTTTGTACAATCAGGACTTACCTTGACAGCAACCAATTCAGTGTACCTAATCTACTGTGACAAATGCAAAATGCAGTATGTAGGGGAAACAAAAAACTCAATCAAAACCAGAATGTGGGCTCACCGACATAACAAAGTGTGGACGCAAAACAGACACCAGACTGGTCCAACACTTCCAACAGCATGGCCTGAAGAGCCTCAGGGTCATAGCACTGGAAAGTAAAGCGGGCTGGTCCAAGGGCCAACGACGAAGAGCAGAGCAGGTTTGGAGAGAGACTCCACTGCAGATATCCATTTGGACTCAACCAGGACTAGAACAAAATGGATAGACAAAAAAAAAACACACACACACACACACGAAAGGATGAGAAGGAAAAAAGGAGAAAACTGGAAAAATACCAAACAAGAACAGAATCATAATTAAACAGACCTAAGGCCTTGTTCAACAAACTTAATAAATACCTAATTAAGCATTATAACCTACCCAAGTAAAAGAAATAAAGACAGACCTACCAAACAAGGAGAGACAGGATGTCTTCAATCAAGACCTGGGAATAAACTCCACTGGACCAAGACTCACCTACCTCCAATGACCTCCAAAGAAAACAGATTTACATTAACAATGCATGTGATTATATTGTCATACTAGTATATTACAGTTCATAAACACTTTATGTTCATGTAGCTTTGTTTAGAATCACCTTGTATAAAATCTTTGAACTAAACCAATGTACACAGAATGTACAAATATTTTAAATGATTTGTGTTTATCTCTCCAAACTAATAAAATAAAAAAAATAAATAAAAGGGGAGGAAGAATGGCACATACCTGAATGAAGATGACTCGATCTAAGGGCAACCCAGCCCACTCATAAGGTCACTGCCTCTGACAGGTCCCAGCCATTCTCCTCTCTTTTCCTTAAAACCTATTAAGCATAAAATGAGGTATAGATCCTTATGGACTAACCAACTACACAGAAATTAAGTAATACACCCCCCAAATTAAGAGACAAACATGGAAAGGGATCCTACAGAATGAGTTAACAAACACTTACCAGAGCAAATACATCTGACAAGTCCCAGCCATTCTTCTCTCTGCTGTTCTCTGCCCCCTCCTCCTTAAACCTATTAAACACAAGAATGAGACAAACATATGAAGAGATCTTACAAAATAGTGTAACACTTACCTTGTCAAGTCCCAGCCAGTCTTCTCTCTGCTGTTCTTTGCCCCCTCCTCCTTAAACCTATTAAACACAAAAATAAGAGAAACATATAAAGAGATCTTACAGAATAATTTAATAAACACTTACCTTATTAAGTCCCAGCCAGTCTTCTCTCTGCTGTTCTTTGCCCCCTCCTCCTTAAACCTATTAAACACAAAGATAAGAGACAAACCTAGAATGAGATCTTACAGAATAGTTTAACAAACACTTACCTTATCAAGTCCCAGCCATTCTTCTCTCTTCTGTTCTCCTCCTATTTCTTCTCTCTTCTGTTCTCCTCCTCTTTTCTCCTCCTTAGACCAATAAACACAAAATCGAAAAAAGACCCCATAACCCATTCAACTAGACAGGATGTAAACAAAACACTTCCAAAAATAAAAGACAAACACATTTATATAAAAATAGCTTAATGAACACTTACCTTCATCAAGTTTACCTGTAACCTTTTTAATAAAATTACTTTCCATTGAACTAAATAGGGATCAATCAGAAAATACTACTTTCCAAGATTAACTAATAATACACCCACTCGACCACAAGAGACTAGCTCAATGCAAAAGATTAGACACCAGATAGGACTTAATGTATTCATAAATTACAAAAAAGAACTGAGGAAGATGGATAGCCAGTAAACTGGAATAAGTGTACATAGCAACAAACACCGGTCTGTATTGTCTCTTCTTTACAAACCACTGATGTTTATAGAGTGAGCCATTAGGATAAACTTCATTAAGATAAATCTTTTTTTAACAGTAAACTTCTTAAAAACTGAAAAACCACGCCCAAGAAATCACATGAAAATTAAATAAATCATGCTCCAAAATAGGAACACTCAAACAACATTATGGACTGCAATACCCAGAAACACTAGCAGAGCAAAATAAACCCGGAAAAGAACGTACACCACAATACAGACCAAAGCGAATTAAACCAAAAACCTTCAACTCCAAGCATAACTGTAATTAATAAAAGGATTCCAACAGCGCCAACCAAATATTACCACCCAAAACTACACAGGGAATGGACACTAAATCAATTTACCTTTAAAAATTAAAAAGACGCGCCCGCTATGACACTTCCTGTAGAGCAGAGATAACTAGCGTAAATTTGAACCAAAACGACCGTAAAACACACATTTAAAAAGCCCACTTACCAAAGGAAACCTAGTGAATACGTTGCCAACACAATTACAGGAAGCTTATATATAAATTTAAGAAAATGAAACTCACTACGCCGCTCAGGGCAGAGTTAACATCTCTACGAAGCAACAGGAAATCAATACGCTCCCAGCTAACAGTAGCCACGAGCTAACGGAACCACTACAAAAACATTTTAAACACAGTGACTTTCCACAATACTAGAGTGACAATCTCATCCAACAGGACATTACTCAAACCTTAATAAACACGCCCAAAAGGGACAGAGAAAAAGATGGAATGAATTACTCACCAAAACGAAGATCGCCGAACGGCATATCATAAACTACATTACCCAGAAACACCAGCGAGAGGCATAAGCACAGACACGAACGAACACCACTACTAACAACGAAGATGAATTAAACCAAACTTAAATCTCTCAATTTCAGGTATAACTGCAAGTTACAAAGCATCCCCAACTGACTCTCAAAACACCAACCACTTTGCCATGACACACAGAAATGGAGGCGCCTTTAAAAGTTAAAAGACACGGGCGCCATTACGGCACAGGTGCAACGAAGCTATTTAAGTAAATTCAAACCAAAATAACCGTGAAAACACAGTTTAAAATGGTCCATTTAACACAACTTTAAGAGGAACATTGTAAAATCCGTCTTACACACGAACTTCATGCACAATGGTCAGAAAATGCAACTTACCTCGGAACGACCCACTGCTAGCTGACTGCCTGTTAGCAAAAACAGCCAAATCAGTCCCTTTGATCTACCGTCGTCCAATAGGCAACTCCCCACAACAACTCGAGCCCACTTCCTCATTAAATAAGAATCTAAATGGAGGAGACAAACCAAAGAAATTGAAAATAGAGGAAATAAAATTAACTGAGAGAATCTAAATGAATCAAGACACCTTTAAAAATTAAAAAGTCACGGCAGCCATTTTTAAAAACTAATTAAAGCCACAGCCGCCATTACATACATGTAACACGGAGCTGATTGAGGTAATTTGAACCAAACCAACCGTGAATATACATTGTAAAAAGATCCACTTACCACCAAACCTTAAAGATAAACCTATTAATCCGTTTTACAAGGAAATGCAACTTACCACACCGCTCTGAAATGACTACACTATCCCTGACTCAAATCCCTCGGACCAATGGGAGATGAATACGCTCCCAGAAACGACATGCCCCACAACAACTCGGTACTGGGCTGACTTCCTCATTAAATGAGGATCAGAATAGATGAAATAAACAAAATAAACCGAAATTAAAGGAAATAAAATTAATGAAGAGAATCTAATAAATAAAATGAACCAGGGGACCAAAACAACAACAAGATCAACTTGATGTTAACCTCTCCGCGCAAGGAAACCAAATAACCACTAACCTACTGTAAAAGCGGATCGGGGGAGAACATACGCGCACCAACATGATTTCCTTACATCCACCTGAAGGATCGGAGGATCCAACACAATAAAAACGATTAAAACCACCATAAGGTGACAATACAGATTTAAAGGCCACCACCACAACATGACAAGAGATCATCCCAAAAGCGAGGTGTGTTCCCCCGCCAAAATGACCACAACCAATCCCTCCCCTCAGAGAACAGTCCCGCCAAAATCTTACAACTCCCCTTCCCCAAAAAAAACCATCACGAGAGGGGGCGATCCCCCCGCCAAAATACTACAACCAATTCTCTCCCCTAAAACAACAAACCCGCCAAAACTCGGACCCCCCCCACCAAAGCGCACCCCAATCATAATCAGACCTCACCTGGCGTGCAACTTTCCCGCTAAGTCCTGGAGGGACGGACTTATAGTATAAATAAACACACCAGGACCCGGCAAAATTACCCCCATCTCGATCGACCACCCAACTGCGTCCGGATCCACGACACCTGCGACAGCGAGACCCTTCTCTTAAAATGCTCAGCAAATTCTCTCCACCTGGAGCCCCACAACAGTTCTTTTCAGAACTACCAACGGCACACCCGACCTCAGCATCTAAGGTAAAACCCCACCTGAATTTTAAAGCGTTTTTGCAAACTGCTCTCCTCTATGCTCTCTTCACAGACCGGTACCTCTTAAAAAATTCTCCACTTCTCTAGTTGGGGTAGGCAGGCGTTTTAACTTATGGAGGGAACAGGTAGAAGGATGTGAAAAGTCACCGGACTAGCCGGTCACGGTTCACCGCCTGTCAGCAAATACCCCGG
>NW_018128148.1:527153-548365 GCF_001952655.1 Monopterus albus | reverse complement strand
GACGGACCGGAAGGAACCGGGGAAGGCAGCAGCTCGCTGCGGCTGGTCCGGGGAACCGACCGAGCGACTTCCACCTTCCACTTAACTTGAGGGGAACAAGACAGAGGAGACTGCAATTCTCAAAGCCTGCCTGGGCAGACCGTAGCTACCTTGCGGTGTTAACAAAGGGTCTGTTTAAACCTGAGCAGGCGGTAAGTATGTCGCCCTCCTGGGTCCACTTGGACAGCACGCAGGATGTGGTGGTCCCGGCGGAAGGACCTTAAAGACAGGCCAAATTTTCTATGGGGTTATACCCACGCACGCAACGGCCCATACTGCACTACACACGTTGAATTGACTTTCCTCTGAAACCTTAAACTCAATGGAATGACATGTCACTTGGAGGCAGCAGCTCGCTGCGGCTGGCCATGGCATACTCATTCTTTAAATAGGAAACGCTTTTAAATCACCTCCCCCAAATTCTCGTCCTCCAACCTGTTTAGAGATTGGACCGTGGATGTTATAGAAACTTTTTAAACACGACTCACTTAAAAGACTCATTTAGTTTAATTAGCTTAGACCGCTTCTTAACTAATTCAAGCCTCCAGTGAGTCCCACTGGACCGTGGTTACAACCAGAACTCAAATACAGCCAGGACCCCTTTTTTGAAACTTAATAGGCTCCTTAAAAAATTTAAAATTAACTGATAGGGGAAACCGTTTTCCACCGGAAGGCACCAGCTCGCTGGGGCCGGCTCTGGGACACGGAACCCTGAACCTAGAAGAAAATTTTAAAGCGAAGGGAGCTGGATATCACCAGGAGACACCAGCTAGCTGGGGCTGGCCTTGGTACTCGGACCCCCTCACGCATAAAACACAATCGGGCTCTTAATAATTCAGCCCTTGACATAAAAACAGCTAGTAACGGAGGCCGGAGAGCCACCGGGAGGTAGCAGCTTGCTGCGACTGGCCCTGGCCACCCAGTACTCCGTCTAATACTCGACCCCTATAATAGATTTAAATACATTTTGATAACAATTTATTAACAATAATTTGTAAGGTTATAAGGAACTCTGTCCCAGTCTACCCCTCAGACGGGACCGCGCACGGTCATCAAATAGCCTTAGACAGTTGCAAACTAGACCAACCAATATGCATTTAGTCTCCTAGGATTTACAAAAGCTCTAAACTATCTCCAATTATTGGCCTAATTTTGTCTTTAAAACAACAAATTTTACCCATACAGGTCATTCTCCTGCTTAAAAGCTTAAGATGAATTTCAGCACCAAAAACTCACAATTTCTGAGGATGACAGCAACGAAATTCCAATAACCAACTTGAGAATGAATTAGATACAAACCACGCTCGAGCACCGTGAGTGGAATGACCTCTGAATGCATGTGAAGCAACCCTTTAAAGAACCAAAACCGAACTTTAGACACAAAAGCTTAGCACACATCTAGAAACTACCTAATAACCAAAAAACCAATTTGACTAATATGAGACACACACTGGGGAACTGATCAAACCCAGCTGGGCCACCCTCGGGCGAGAGTGTCTGGTGGTAAGCGGCCAAAACACCCGATGAACCCGGGGCGCATCACTGAGGATTGTGTCTCCAAAAAATCCAAGACCACAATGTTGAGTTCAACAACCAAAATAGGAAAGAATAACCAGTTTGAAAAAAACGCACACACGACAGAACGAGCCTATGACGCACATCACTTACCTGAACTAAATAGGACCGCTGGACTGGTGAAATCCCTCCGACGCGTCGCAGGACGGAGCCAAAACGCACAACAATAAACAGCAGGTTAAAGGGACCTTAACTCCCACATCAGTAGTAAGAAAATACGGGGAAGTATATAAATAAAATACATATATATGGATTTTATTAGAAGAACCAACTACCACTTTAGACAAATACTCACAGAACCCACAGTAATCAATTGACAAACAACCTTCACCTTATAAGTTACATCATCTACCTGAACTTATAAGATAAACAGAACGGCTCAACTGTTGCAATTCCCCTCGCACATCACTTGAGGTAACCAAATTCAAGGCAATCTACAGCAAAATAGAGGGACCTGAACTCCCACATCAGCAGTTAGAAATAACAAACTAACCTGAAAACACAGAAATTATATGGACATAGCTTCTAAAATAAAAGAACCAACCACTACTTTAGACAATACTTCAAGGGATAGAACAAACAGGAATCAGTTAACAAACGAACAACAATTACCTGATAATCCACATTACTTACCTGAACTAATAATTTAAACAGGACTGCTCAACTGGTGTAGTCCTCCTCGTGCGTCACAAGATGGAGCCAAAGGCACAGCAATAAACAGTAAGATAAAGGGACATCAGCTCCCATACCAACAGTAAGGAAATTAACAAATTAACCTGAAACACAGAATTCAGATAGATAGATTTCTAAAAAAAAAAACCAACTACTACTTTAGACAGTATTTCAACAAATAGAACAAAGTAAGAAACAACAAATTAACTCAGAAACACAGAACTTACATAGATGTATTTTCTAAATTAAAGAACCAAAGACTATTTTAGACATTACTTCAACAAATGGAACAAAGAGGAATAACAAATTAACCTGTGAACATCTTGGCAGTCTTCTATGACACCTCTTTGACCTAATCCAAACATTCTTAACTTGGCTTAATGTTTGACACTGCTTCAGTAAGAAAGGGGCAGTTGACAAATAAACAACACATATTTTACATCATTTAACTGAACTGCCAAATTGGTGCAATCCCCCTCATGCGTCACAAGATGGAGCCAAATGCACAGCAATAAACAGAGCTAATCTCTCTCATCCGTGAAACAGAAGATAAAACATTATACACCAGACATGAACACTACGGAAATAAAAGAGCAAACTGGAACTTGAAACCTAAAAAAGCAATCCTAATCATAGGTGATTCTAATCTGAGCAGACTCAAATACACGGAGAACAACAGAGTCCAGATCGACTGCTACCCTGGGGCCAACCTCTCACAAGCAATACAGCTCCTGACATACAACACTCCCACAAGTGATATGGTTCAGGAAGCTATTCTCACGTTCGGAATTAATGATAAAGGCCAAAATGACCACCAACTCCTTAAAAGATACGTACTAAAACTAATCTCAACCATGAAAGCAACCTTCCCCAATGCACGCATCCACGTACCACTAGTGAATTTTGTGGAAGTGCTACCCTACAAGTGGAAACAAAATCTTAAACTCAACAAAATAATCAGAACAACGAGGACGGCTATACCTAGACTAAACAGCACCGATTTCACCACAGGAAGGGACCTGATACACTGGAGTGAGGACACAGGGACAACAATGTGGAACCACTGGATGTCTTTTTTGGACTCAGGCCCCAACCCCACCAAGAGGGAAACTTAACACAGAACATCAAACCAAAAACAGTTATCAATCTGGCCAACGCAGTCCAACTCTCCCGAGCACACATTCAACTCCTTGAAAAAGGTCTCTCTTTTATCCCAACCAACACAAGATTCCCACACACAAGGAAGTCACTCGCAGCCCACCTACAACAATACCACCGAAGATTAAAACTAGCAATATACTTACAATCCTCGAACAACAAAAAAACCCCACCGTTCCATCTAAATTCCAACTGGGAACCCCAAAACAACAAATTACCTACAGAACTGATTAATGTTTTGAAACAGGGCAAAAAAGAGCTAGCAAACCTGAAATTTAACCCAGAAATACCAAACCTCACCCCAAAGGAAGAAAAAACCCTACAGGAATTAAGAAAACTAACAACCATAGTAATCAAACCGGCGGATAAAGGCTCAGCCATTGTTATCGTGGACAGGGTGGACTATGTCCAAGAAGCCCAACGACAACTCCAGGACAAAACATATTACCGTCCTCTTCCCAAACCCATATACCCCAAAACAACCCCCCAAATCCACCAAATCCTAGACCAACCAGTGGGAGAGGACTTTTTAAACAAATCACAAGCTCTTTACCTGAAAGGCCAATCACCGCCGTGACCCAGATACTTTTACCTCCTACCCAAAATCCATAAACCCCCTGAAACCTGGACAGTCCCCTATAAAATCCCCCCAGGCCAACCCATCATTTCAGATTGCGGTAGCAAATCCTACGGCTCGGCGAAACTCCTGGACCATTACCTCAACCCCCTCTCTACACAACACCCCAGCTACCTGAAAGACACAAACGACTTCAACACAAAAGTAAAAAATCTCAGAATAAAAGAACCATGCTTCATCTTCTCGATGGACGTTGAAAGCCTCTACACAAACATCGACACAGACATGGGCATGAAGGCGATAGATGCAGCTTTGAAGGGGTCCCCAGACCCCACGAGACCAGACAAACACATACTAAAACTACTCCACCTCAACCTCACTAGAAACAACTTTGAGTTTGACAAGAAACACTACCTATAAGTCAAAGGCACAGCCATGGGGAAGTGATTCTCCCCAGCCTACGCAAACATTTACATGGCAGAATGGGAAAAGGAAGCACTTAAAAAATGCACCAAACTACCCACTTTCTATCTACGCTTCCTGGATGACATATGGGGTATATGGACCCACTCCAGAGAGGAGTTCAATGATTTTGTCGAAACCCTTAACAATCACCACCCATCAATCAAAATCAAACCACTCCTCCACAAAACGGAGGTCAACTTCCTGGACACAACAGTGTTCAAAGGCCCCAGATTTGAAGAGACCAGCCAACTCGACATTAAAGTCTACTTTAAAGACACAGACACACATGCTCTTTTACATAAACGAAGCTTCCACCCTCAACACACATTCAGAGGAATTTTAAAATTTCAGCTACTAAGATTCAAACAAATCTGCACCAGGGAAACAGACAAAGACATAGCCACAAAAATCCTTTTTCAGGCCCTAAGGAAACGGGGTTATTCAAGAGCACTTCTGAGACAAGTGCTAAAACAGAGCAAAAACACCCCTCCTGAAATAACAAAGGATGAGAAAGAAAAACAACTAATACCGCTGATCTCGGTCTATTCGACACAGGGAAAACAAATACACCAAAAAATGAAAAAGCAACCTCACGGAACAGATGAAAAAACAATTCTTTACCTGACTCTCTGAAAGTAATTTCAGCATTTAAAAAGAACCCAAACTTACAAGATCTTCTAGTCAGAGCTAAACTGCCTCCCACCCACGCTAAAGCAGCCCAATCCACAGAACCACCGATAGTTATTAACCACCAAACTGGCATGCGGTTTTTTGCACAATCAGGACTTACCTTGGCAGCAACCAATTCAGTGTACCTAATCTACTGTGACAGATGCAAAATGCAGTATGTAGGGGAAATCAAAAATTCCATTAAGCAAAGGGCTATGCACACCAAGCATGACACACAACACATTCAAACTACCAAGCACACTCAAGGCAGGGGGGTGAACACTGAAGCGGTCAGATGACCCGGACTTTGGTTATAAAGGTGCGTGGAATATATAAAATTATTAAAAGTATCCACCACCTTAAAAATGTCTCAGCCAGTGAGACACCCCCCACCATAACATGTATGACCCAGAACTTGATTAGTCTCATCAGACCTGCATTCCCAAAAACCAACACACAAATGTTGATTGAGGGCAATGCCAAAAATTGGGAACATACCACCTTACTGCTCCTCCAAGACCATTACACAAAGACAATGGAGGAGGAGACAGAAAAACTGAAAAAACTCTCTCCATATGACTGGCACAGTTCATTTGAGGTGGCCAGAAACTGGGCAAAGCGTGGCCTGGGCCACCGCCTCAAAGATGAAACATTGGAGCAGACGGAGGCTCTGTTTTTGACCTTCCTAGGGGATAGAGAAAGAGAGGTCACACATACAAATTAACAAGGGGACAAAGACATACATGAGGAGGAACATGAGGGACACACACAGAGGGCACTGCAGAAGAAGGTGGGCACACATACAGCAGAACAACAGTCACAAAATACACAAACAGTGGAACAAAGACAAGTGGACATACACACAGAGACACCAGATGGAAATCAACCCTCTACCAACAACATACTTACACACAGAGAAATGAGAATGGCAGACACACAGACAGACCAGGAGGGGGACAGCAAACAGCTGGTGGAACAGGTGGAAACAGGAACACATGTGGGGGGACAACAAATACAGAACACACACACAAGGTGAAACACAGAGAAGAACGCACACAGATGGGGACATGATTGGGAAAACATCCCATCACAATCACAGCCATGGTACACAGAGCACAGTCAACAACACAGACACAAACAGACCAACCGTGGGACTGGACCCCTCTGGTGAACCCTACAGAGGTGGACTCTGACCCCCCTCCAGACCACGATCCGGAGAGGACAATCCCACCAGAGACACCACCTAAAATGCAGAGGTGCAGAAGGAATTTGAGCGAACAGTTACAAACCCCTTCACACTCTGACCATGACACTCCAGCCCCACTGAATCTGGAGGTTGGCCAGGAATCAGATGACATGATGGAGGCCTCATGTGAGGACTTGGACATTCTGCTGGCAGAAGCCAAAGCGTTCATGTCCACATCACACAAATAGATGCTGGCTGAAACAGAGCAGGGTCCACCGGCCCCTGGTAATCCCTGTGTGGCCCAGGTGTCAGACACAATCATGGATGTTTCGTGAAGATTTAGACACTCTACTGAAAGAAGCCAGGGAATTCACATCCACATCACATAAACAAACACTTTCCAAGGCAGTACAAAGCCAGCTCAATCTGGGCAACCCACCCAGACGCCTCACATTGTGCACACCACTTACACCTACACGCAGACCCACCAGACATCTGAACACCACCAGAAAAATTCAAGACTGGGGATTGAGTGTAGGTAAAGAGATTTTGATAATAGGAGACTCGAACGTGGCTCGATTCCCACCCTTTCAGATCCCTAATCTGCAAATTGATGGCTATCCTGGTGCCACGTTTTGACATGCTGAGGTTGTATTGAATAAGGCCACTTACTCCACCACAGTACAGCAAATCATCCTGTCCTTTGGCATCAACAACTGCTGCCAGAATGTTCAAAACACAACAGTCAAACAACTTCAAGCAGCGGTCAGAGCGGCCAAAGGGAGGTTTCCAGGGGCCGAGATCTGGGTCCCCCTGATCAACTTCTCAGAAACCCTACCATCTGAAGATCAGGAAAACCTCACCCTCCTGAATGATTACATAATCAAGAACAATTACAAATACATCCCGCAGCTTCCTGATAACAAATTTCAGGTGGAGGATGATGGCATACACTGGACACAAGCCACAGCTCAGTACATGCTTGAGCATTGGTGCAGACATTTAAAATGAGTATCCCCATAAGCTTGCCAGTACAGGAGGGGAACAAAAATGTTCTAATTCTTTCAAAAACATTCAAACTCACTCATGCACAGGTCACTCTGCTCAACAGAGGCCTGACATTCATTCCCACTAAAGGGATCAATTCAAAGATCAGGGAACAAACCACCTTGGATTTACAACAGTACCATAGGAGAGTCAAACTAGCTGCATATTTCAGAAATACAAAAAACAAGCAGCCATCACCATTTATTCCGCAATCTGACTGGACGCCACTAGATGGCAGCCTCCCACCAGTCATTATGCAACTGATACAGGCTGACAGGGATCATTTCCACAAGAACTTTAAAATTCACAGGACTAAACCGAACCTCAACCCGGAGGAGGTAAAGGCACTAAAAGAACTAAAAAACAACAAATCCATTGTTATTAAACCTGCAGACAAAGGCAGTGCAGTAGTCATCATGGACAGAAGATGAAGCTGACTTTCTTCCCTGCAATTCAGCTGACTGACTACAAAAAGACTGTGAAGTTTGTCTGGAGAAGCAATGAGTATGTCCAGCTACTGTGGAAAAGCCAAGAACCGACACTGATTAGCCTGTCAGCAACATATGTCGCAGAGGTGGCCACAGAAATCCAGAGGCGCAAGTTGTCCTACTTCAGGCACATTGAGAAATACAGTGAACAGTGCATGCCCTGGATGGAAAAGATTGTGCCACGTCTCCCCAAAACACTGACAGCACAAGGTCGGCTGCAGACCCTGACCTTTGTCTCGTGCATCTGGTTGTTGGAGAATGGTGACTATGTGTCCTTTGAGCAACTGAAAGCCCTGGTAGAAGAAATGCCTCTCAGCCAGGCTCAATTGCAGAGGTATCTGATTCAGTCCAAGTTTCTCCTGCCCAAGGTTTTTAATTTTCGACTGTGGAAGCTACATGAGGACATACCATACAGACTGAAAGAGATGCCACATAAACAACCGACACAGGCTGGGTCAAGTAAGAAGAAGCAGCCACCTCAAAAGGACAGTGAACAAGAAGAAGAGGATGTTCAAGTGGCTGTGGAGCAAATAAAGGAGAATAACATTAAAAAATCAGATGATATGCTATCCAGCCAACTCCCGCACAAGATGGAGTGCCAAGGAACTGTGCCTCATCGACAGAGATAAAGATCAGTCACACAGACAAGCCTACCAAGCATACATGGCGGGTTGTGAGGAGCACATGCTGCCAGTACGCACGTTTGGTGCTTTTGTGAAGAAGCGACAGGAGGCTCCTGAAGAGAGCATCTAGGTGAGACTGAGTGGTGAAATTACTGACTTTTTCTTCTGCTTGTCTTATTTTGGTTTATGAATTTAAAGTGGTTACTTTAGAATTGAGTTGTTTCAAGTTTTATGTCTTTAAAGATGTATAAATAATATGCTATGGAAAAACATTTATAATGCATTCATAGTGAGAAAACATGGTTTCTTTAGTTCATGTTGTATTGTAATATGTGTTGTATTTCTCCTAAATCTCACCCTAATGTAGTTTGGTGCGGAGCTGAACATGGCAGAAGGGGGAGGAGATTGTCCACCAGTCTTCAGCAGTGACACAGATGTGGAGCACGACAGTCCAGGATCTATTTGTGCAGCACCACCATCTTCACCTCAATCAGCTGATTCATCAGACATATATTACGAAGCAGAGACATTGGAGAACCCTTTTGCAGGTGAAACATTGATGCCTGTTGATAATATTGTACCTGGGCACAGCCAGTGGCCTTGAGTGACCAGAGTGTTATTTTATTAACTGGCACAGGGTTGAGCGGTGTGCTTGAAATGTATATTTATGATGAGAGGACAGCATACAAAGGACAACTACAGTGACTAAAGCGACTACAGCGACTCCAGCTTGATCCAGTCATGTCTAGCACAGTAGTTGATTGGTCCGATCAATCCGCACACAATGACACAAACGCAGTAGATGATTGGTCCAATCAATCCGCACACAATGACACAAACGTAGTAGATAATTGGTCTGATCAATCCGCACACAATGACACAAACATAGTAGATGAGGGTCCATGAACAGAAGGGGGGCAACATGTGCAAACAGGTGCAGAGCAAAGACAGGGACACCAGAAATTCATGACTGTTCTGCCAGGTGAGTTTGTCAAAATTACAATGTCCAGGAAGGAGTTGATGGTGTTCAGCCAACCTTCTACTTGAATTACATTTCATTACATGGAAAGTCTTTATTTTTTTTTCAGTTGATTGAGGGATGTTTAACTTTTGATTGAAAAGATTTTATGTGCTGTTTTAAAGAGAAGCACAGTGTTTATTTTAGTCATTTTAGTGCTGTTTTAAAGAGAGGCACGGTGCTTTGGTTTTAAAATATTTTTAGTGCTGTTTTCAATAGGCTCAGTATTTTTGTTAAAAATTTTTTATTGATGCTTGATTATGACAACAGGTGATGTTTTGATTTGATCATGTGGCACTATTACCTGGGGGGATTTTTTTGTTATTAAGTTGTTGAGGTATTTCATATAGCACACAATCAGTTTTTGTATGAGGATTTCTTGTAAGGTATAGCAAAATGTTTAATAACTGCAAATGTCAATCAGTTTTTGTATGAGGACTCCTTGTAAGATATATAGCAAAATGTTTAATAACTGCATGTCATTCAGTTTTTGTATGAGCACTTAATGTGCTCTTTGTACAATAGACAGCAGGTGGCGGTAATGCCCCTTAGGTGGGCTTGTGAAGTGCCAGTGAACTTTACAGGAAGAAGAACAAAAACCAATAGGAATAAAGGACTACAGACTACAGAACAGAGTGACGTCGGTCGGGAAAAGAGGAGCGCCATTTCTGTATGGAATGACGTAGGAGTCACTAACGCTCATGGGAAATGGATTTTAATTCAAACACGGAGAAGATGTTCCTCAAAATAGCTGAGCATCTATAGTTCAATGTATTTTCCTCAAAACACACTGGACTTATCTGAAGGCTGGCTTAATCGCTAAGATCAAAAGCAATTTTCACTTAATCACTAAAATCAATGCCACTTTACATTTATTCACTACAATCAAAGTCAGTTTACATCTAGTCACTAAGCTCAAGTTTGCTTCGATAGCTAAAATCAAGGCCAGTTTCCATTTATTCACTAGGATCAATGTCAGTCAGTTTAATTTACTATGATAAATCATACTTTCCTTTAGCAATAAAATACACGATCTTCACCATCAGATTAACATCATCGGCATCATCATCTTCATCCAGTCACTTTACCTTTGTAAAGATCAAAACCACTTTATATTTATTCACTACAATCACTCAATTTACATCTAAATACTAAGCTCAAGTTAGCTTCAATAACTAAAATCAAAGCCAGTTTCCATTTATTCACTAAGATCAGTGTGAGTCAGTTTAATTTACTATGATAAATCATGGTTTTACTGTGAAACAACAAAAATTAATGCATTACATCACGTTTTGAGGGGGGAAATCTACTATAACCAATGGTGATTTAGGGCGTTGGCTGCTTTAAACTTAGCATACTAGCTGAGCGCTGTCGCGTGTGTTGAAGGACGGGAGTTGTGTTAAAGAGCAATTACTAGGCATTTTTATAAATAAAAAACATCGACGTGAGAAGGGAGGTTTTGCAGGTAAGAACATTGTTTTACTGTGAAACAACAAAAATTAATACATTACATCACGTTTTGAGGGGGGGGGAAAATACCATAACCAATGGTGATTTAGGGCATTGGCTGCTTTAAACTTAGCATACTAGTTGAGTGCTATCACATGTGTTGAAGGACAGGAGTTGTGTCAAAGAGCAATTACTAGGCATTTTTATAAAACAAAAAAAACAAAGTGAGAAGGGAGGTTTTGCAAGTAAGAACATTGTTTTACTGTGAAACAACAAAAATTAATGCATTACATCACGTTTTGAGGGGGGGAAAAATACCATAACCAATGGTGATTTAGGGCGTTGGCTGCTTTGAACTTAGCATACTAGCTGAGCGCTATCGCATGTGTTGAAGGATGGGGTTTGTGTCAAAGAGCAATTACTAGGCATTTTTATAAATAAAAAAAACATCAAAGTGAGAAGGGAGGTTTTGCAGGTAAGAACATTGTTTTACTGTGAAACAACAAAAATTAATGCATTACATCACGTTTTGAGGGGGGGAAAAATACCATAACCAATGGTGATTTAGGGCGTTGGCTGCTTTGAACTTAGCATACTAGCTGAGCGCTATTGCATGTGTTGAAGGATGGGAGTTGTGTCAAAGAGCAATTATTAGGCATTTTTATAAATAAAAAAAACATCAAAGTGAGAAGGGAGGTTTTGCAGGTAAGAACATTGTTTTACTGTGAAACAACAAAAACCCACTGTGCCAAATGCTGTTTGTGATAAATGCTGAATTTGTACGTGTAACATGAGGGCCATGCTAGTGTTTATAATTTATACACTATGTGGTCGTCTTTGAGAGACAAAACTATAAATTCACAAGTCATTACATGGAACTACTCTGGTCTTCTTTGACAATTTCAACTATAACCACTGGGACCTTTTGTTTTTTGGATCATGTGGGCCGCTGAAATTCATTGCATTGCATATGAGTTTGTGTTAAGGCCCATGCGCTGCTCCACTTTGATTGTATTTAATTTTTTATTTCTATGTTTTAGAAGGATAAGATGAAGGATTCAGACACTGGTGTGCTGAGTTGGATTAAAACATTGCAGTGGTGAACAGGTAAGAATTTTTTTTTACATTGATCATATACTGAGAACCTCAGCATACAGCAATTGAAGAATTTTATTAATTATGTTCTTTTTTTCCCCTGCTTTCCCTCTCATTGTGTGATAGCTTTGGACATTACTTTGCTGTGGAGGATTTGAACATTGCTTCGAGCAGGAGGATTTAGACATTGGTGTGCTGAAAATGTAAGATTTTTTCCATATATTATACAGCTAAAACGTCTGCATTGAGTTTATTTTAAATTTTTTTTGCTTTGTTTTTGTTTATTCCCCCCCTTTCCTCTCATTTGATAAATTTGGAAAGTACTGTAGATTGGCCAGGCTGTCTTAGACCTCCTTACCAGACATGGATGGGTTTGACCAAATAGGCATAACAAATACAAAAAAAATCTCATGGAGATTTACAATGCATTACCAGGAGTTGATGAATTCTTGGAGAATATGAAAGCTCGAATCCCCATCCACTCTTGCACTTATGAACGCTCTGAGGAAATGTGTTTAGAATATGACATAGATGGCATGGTCATTGAGCTGTTGCAATTGGACCAATTGAAACCCAGAATACACTACCTCAATCTGCCAGTCCTCCAAAACCACCCCATGAAAAACTTTTATCACTTGATCAAAAAACACATGGAAGTTCGCGAGTGGAGCAATGCAGGCAGGGAGGGACTGCACCACACAATGGGTAGGATAATTGCTACAGTGGAGGGAGGATTTTTCTTGAATTTGTGCATCATTCCCCGAGACCCAAAGTGCAAGGACACTGCACTGACAATTCCATCCTTGGCTGTATCCAAAGCAGAGACTTTGATCAATTCAGTGGTCTCAGATTTTAAGGATCTGATCCAGATGCTGCCAGATTATGAGCTAGCCAGGCCTACCTTCCAAAAAAACCATCTGTCCAAAACCGACAACTTCAACATCCTTGAATACAACCGGCAAGTAGTACTCTCTCTGGTTGACCAGAGTATTAACAATACAAACAGACGACCAGGCTAGGTTAATAGTATTCCTGACCCGGCTCTTTTGGACAAAAGAGCCGGAAAGACTTCTCTGTTCAGGATTTGGTGTCATCGTTAACAATTGAGGCGATGTCTGTACACCTGGCCTGTACAATTAAACCAGATGTGGAAGATTTGAATGTCCTGTGGTAATGCATCGGCTTAGAGGAAATTGTCGGTAATCAGCGGAAATTGTACATGGGGCTGTCTATGTTTGAGTGTGCAAATTTCCAGACAAACTTGGATGCCAGGCCACTAGATTTAACAAGGCCTCTCTGGGATCTCTTCAATGTGACAGATTTTGGGAGCAGAGTGACCTTTGTGCAATTGTACACAGACACCCCCATGTACACCACTCCCAACCTTTTAAACATCCAGTCAGTGGCACGGTGGTGACCTGCAGCCTGTCACAGTACAAGACTGAAAGAGCGATGACTGCCCGTGCGAGAGAGTACCTGGACCACTTGTGGGACATACAAAGACTTACGGTGAAGCCCTTTGCAGCCCGAGTGGAACAGGTGGAACTGTTTACTCAGGATAAAGGTTTACCCCTTCAAATTCACGCAGCAAGCTTCTTCAATGAGAACAAATTGTTCGAGTTGCTTTCAACCAAGCCCAGCGGTTGAAAGAAACGTCAAAGTGAGAAGGAAGGTTATGCAGGTAAGAACATTGTTTTACTGTGAAACAACAAAAACTAATACATTACATCATGTTTTGAGGTAGAAATACTATAACCGAGGTGATTTAGGGCGTTGGCTTGCTTCGAGGTGTTTGAACTTAGCATACTAGCTGAACGCTATCACACGTGTTGAAGAATGGGAGTGGTGTTGAAGGGAAATTACTAGACATTTTTATAAAGCAAAAAAAACATCAAAGTGAGAAGGAAGGTTTTTCCGGTTAAGAACATTGTTTTACTGTGAAACAACAAAAACTAATACATTACATCATGTTTTGAGGTAGAAATACTATAACCGAGGTGATTCAGGGCGTTGGCTCGCTTCGAGGCGTTTGAACTTAGCATACTAGCTGAGCGCTATTGCACGTGTTGAAGAATGGGAGTGGTGTCGAAGGGAAATTACTAGACATTTTTATAAAGCAAAAAAAAAACGTCAAAGTGAGAAGGAAGGTTTTGCAGGTAAGAACATTGTTTTACTGTGAAACCAGAAAAATTATTACATTACATCATGTTTTGAGGTAGAAATACTATGACTGAGGTGATTCAGGACGTTGGCTCACTCCGACGTGTTTCCTACGCCTCAAAAACAATGGAAGGCCAAAAATTTGTTAACTGCAGTGTTTTACTAATGTCCAGTGATTAGAACAACTTAATAAGACATAAATAATTAAGAGTGTCAGTAGTACACCGTGCCAAATGCTGTTTGTGATAAATGCTGAAGCTTGAGTGCTGAATTTTTACATGTAACATGAAAGCCATTCTAGTGTTTATAATTTATACACTGTGGTGGGCTTTGAGAGATAAAATTACAAATTTACAAGTCATTGCATGAACTACTTGAGTCTTCTTTGACAATTTGAACTATAACCACTCAAACCTTTTGTTTCTCAGAGCACGTGGGCCGTTGAAATTCATTGCATTGCATATGAGTTTGCGTTCAAGCCCATGCAGCGTTCCACTTTGTGTTTAATTTTTCACTTCTACATTTTAGAAGGATAAGCTGAAGGATTCTGACAATGATGTGCTGAGTTGGATTAAAACATTGCTGTGGAGAACAGGTAGGATTTTTTTTTACATTGATCATATACTGAGAACCTCAACAGACAGCGATGAAGAGAATTTTTTTAATTATGCTTTTTTTTCAACTTTACCTCTCATTGTGTGATAGCTTTGGACATTACTTTGCTGTGCAAGATTTGGAAATTGCTTTGGTCAGGAGCATTTGGACATTGGTGTGCTGAAAAGGTAATGTCATTGCTAGAATGATTAGATTAATCCAGACAAATCATCCCAATTTGAATAATCATTTAATATTACAATTATTCTGAACAGAGTAGTAGTTAAAACAGGTAATCTGGTAGTTATGGAACAGAGAACAGAATCACTCCATCTGCAATGGAACAGATTCAATATTCAATAAGGAGACTGTCACAGTCAGTCAGTCACTGTGGCCACAGGGTACCGTCAGTCAAAGTCCAGAGTCAGGTCGGTAAACCTCCCGGCCAGGATCTGCCTGTTCATCTATCCTTCTGAATGCTCTCTCTTGACCAACTCTGCTGCTCACTTTATTCCCATATCTCACTTCTTATCCTTGTTTCCCCAACTGCGTCAACCCTTAAACTTTTCTTTTTAGGAAATGTTGGATGCTAGATGCTTTGAATAGCTGAGAGTCAGGCGCCCAACGCCCTCTTGAGAGCAGCACATGCACTTCTGGAAGCACGCAAGGTCAACGCCTTGGCGGCTGTTACATAACCACCTTCTTTAACTCACACTATATCCCTTTCTAATGTGTTTTACTTAACATTACATAATACACAATATCTGTTATTATATTTTGTTTGCTTCTAACTACTACAATAAGATGTTTTTCATTTGTCATATATTATATGGAACAGCTAAAAAGTCTGCATTGAGTTTTTTTATATTGTTTTTTGTTTTTCTTTTTCTTTTTTTCCCCCCCTCCCCATGCCCCCATTTGGGACAAAGCAGTATAAAAAATGGATGGATTGATGGATGTTCCCCCCTTACCTCTTATTGTGTGATACATTTGGAAATTACTGTGGATTGGCCAGGCTGTGTTTGAGCTCCTTAGCAGACATGGATGGGTTTGACCAAGTAGGCATAGCAAATAGAAACAATTTCATGGAGATTTACAGTGCATTTCCAACAGTGGAGGATTTCTTGGAGAACATGGAAAGTCAGATCCCCATCCACTCTAGCACTTATGATAGCCCTGAGGATTTGTTGTGCTTGGAGTACAACATAGATGGCATAGTCATTGAGCTGTTGGAATTGAACAAATTGAAATCCAGAATCCACTACCTCAATCTGCCAGTTCTCCAAAACCACCCCTTGAAAAACTTTTATCACATGATCAAAAAACACATGGTCCTTCACGAGTGAAGCAGTGCAGCCAGGCAGGGATTGCGCAATGCAATGGGTCAGACAATCGCTATGGTGGATGGAGGCTTTTTCTTGAATATGTGCATCATTCCCCGAAACCCAAAGTGCACAGAAACTGTTGACAATTCCATCCATGGCTGTATACAAAGCAGAGAGTTTGATAAATTTAGTGGTCACAGAATTTAAGGATCTGATCCAGATGCTCCCAGATCATGAGCTGGCCAGGCCTACCTTCCAGAAAAAACATCTGTCAAATACTCAACCAGAGTATTGATAACACAAACACAGACAACCAGGCTATGTTAATAGTTTTCCTGGCCCAGTTTGGACAAAAGAGCCAGAGAGACTTCTGTGTTGAGGATCTGGTGTCACCGTTAGCAGTTGAGGGAATGTATGTACACCTGGCCTGTCCAATTAAACCAGATGGGGAAAATTTCAATGCCATGTGGTCACGCATGGGGTGGGGGAAATTGTTGGTCATCGGGGGAAATTGTACTGTTTGAGTGTGCGAATTTCCAGACCAACTTGGATGCCAGGGCACTGGATCTGTCGAAAGCCTCTCTGGGATCTATTCAATGTGACAGAGTTTCGGAGCAGAGTGAACTTTGTGCAGTTGTACACAGACACCCCCCATATACACCACTCCCAACCTTTTAAACATCCAGTCAGTGGCACTGTGATGACCTGTGGTCTGTCAATTTACAAGACTGAAAGAGCGATGACTGCCCATGCAAAAGAGTACCTGGAACACTTGTGGGACATACAAAGACTTATGGTAAAGCCCTTTACTGCCCGAGTGGAATATGTGTAAATGTTTACTCAGGATAAGGGTTTACCCTTTAACATTTATGTGGCAAACATCTTCAATGAGAACAAATTGTTCCACTTGCTTTCAACAAAGCCCATGCTGGTCCCTTTTGCTGATGAACATGGAGCGGACGGTTTGCAGAACATAGTATGGATGATATTGGAAAGTCTGCGCCTAAGTCTGGACAAGATCTTCACGGAGCACCATGGCTTGGGGTTTTTTTAACATTGGAAGTCCTACCAGCAGGAGCTGGTGGTAGAGGAATTCACTGATTACAAGACAATCAAGCTTTTCTGGAAAGGCAGTGATTATGTCCAGCTACTGTCAAAAGACCAACAACCAACACTGATGAGCCTGTCGGCAGCATATGTTGGAGAGGTGGTGACAGAAATCCAGAGGTGTAAGTTGTCCTACTTCAGGCACATTGACAAATACAATGAACAGGGCATGCCCTGGGTGGAAAAGGTTCTGCCACGTCTCCCCAAAACACTGTCAGGACAAGGTCGGGTGCAGACCTTGACCTTTCTGTCATGCATCACAATGTTGGAGAACGGCGACTGTGTGCTTCGACCAGTCGAAAGCCCTGGCAGAAGACATGCCTCTCAGCCAGTCTCAATTGCAGAAGTATCTAATTCTGTCCAAGTTCCTCCTGAACAAGGCTTTTAATTTTAGACTGTGGAAACTGCACAAGTACATACCATACAGACTGCAAGGCATGCCAAAAAAAAAACAACCGGCACAGCCTGGGTCGAGTAAGAGGAAGCAGCCACCTCTCCAGAACTGTGAACAGGAAGAAGACTATGTGCAAGTGGCTGTGGAGCAGATAGAGAAGGAGCACGTCAAAAAAATCAGGGACCAGATGCTATCCGGCCAACTCCAGTGTAAAATGGAATGCTGAGGAACTGGGCCTCATTGGCATAGATAAAGACTGATCTCACAGACAAGTCTACCAAACATACATGGCAGGTTGTGAGGAGCACATGCTGCCAGTACACATTTCGTGCTTTTGTAAAGAAGCGACAGATGGTTTGTGGACAGAGCATCTAGGTAAGACTGAGTGGTGAATTTTACTGACTTTTTCTTGTGCTTATCTTATTTTTGTTTATAAATTTAAAGTAGTTACTTTTTTAAAGTTGAGTTGTTTCATGTTGTCGTGGCTAGAGTGTGATGCCGACTAAATTAATTCAGACAAACCATCCCAATTTAAATGATCATTTAATATTACAATTATTCTGAATAGAGTAGTATTTAAACAGATAATCTTGTAGTTAGGGAAACAGAGAACAGATGGAATGGATACAGTATTAAAGAAGGTTGTCAGAGCGTTAGTCAGTCTTAGTCAGCAGCCAGTCTTAATTCAGCAGCCAGTCTTAATTCAGCGTCCCCCCAGCCGGCTGGGTTCCCCACAGAGTATACTCTCCCTGTCACAGTACCATTGTCATTCTCTCTTCTTCTCTACCCTTGATTTTTGATTTGATTTGATTTGATTAAATAGTTTTTGAATTCCACCAGGTAATAAATTGTTCCTGGCTTTATACATAAACACTGCAGTTTTATATCCCAAAAATTTTAACAATTTAGACTGTATGAAAGCTACATTGGTGTGATCCCTATATCCCATCTTATGCACAATTCTTATCACTTTTTTTGTAATATATACAATGGTTGAAGTGAGCTTTTGTATGTATTTCCCCAGTTTTCAACGCCATCCTCTAATTATGGTAAAATCAATGAAGAATACAAAATACGTAGTGCTTTCCCATCCAAAATATATCTAACCCTTGCCAATATCGATATATTTTTTGCTATTTTGTTCTGAACATATCTGATATGAGATTTCCAGGAGAATTTGTCATCAACTATGACACCTAAAAATTTTATTTCATATACTTGTTCTATATTAGCTCCCCCAATTTTCAATTGAATTTCATTGCCTAACCTGCAATTACCAAATACCATGATTTTAGTTTTGTCCAAGTTCAGACATACCATATTACTGTCACACCATTTCTTTATCTTCTCAAGTTCTGAAACCCGTCCAGAGAGTTGCTGTAGGTTTTCACCTGATGCCCATATGGTAGTGTCATCAGCAAACAAAACCACTTTCACTAAATCAGAAACCTTGCATATATCATTAATGTATAGTATAAATTTAGGTCCCAAAACAGAACCCTGAGGCACTCCACATACAATGTCCAGCTCACCCATTTAACCATTGTCATACTGATACCATCACTATCACTGGATGATTTATTACCACATTTGTTCACTATATCTATAATTTCCTTTTCGACAATTGGCTTGAGAAACATAAAACACATTTCTTTCAATTGTATTGTCATTTATATTAACATCTGTACAAATGGTACTTGCTAAGCTAGGACCCACATTCACAAAAAACCTATTAAACTTATCTACTACATCCTCAAATCTGTTGACTGGTGTATCATTGTCCATAAAATTTGACTGCCAACACCAGTCTTTCAAAGGACTTTATAACTACAGATGTCAGGGCGACAGGTATGTGTTCGTTCAGTCTACTGATGGAGGGTTTCTTGGGGACTGGGATGATGGTGGAGCATTTGAAGCAGGATGAGACTTCACACAGCTCTAGTGACTTGTTGAAGATGGGGGGACCAGCTGATTAGCATACACTTTCAGGCAGGAGGGGGGGTCACACCATCTGGGCCTGGTGCCTTTCTGATCCTTTGTTTTTTGGCTGAGTTTTGAGCTTTTCAGTGTAGCTCCTCTTTGCTGCTCTGATCTCCCTTGTCAGTATGTTCCTTGCCTGGCTGTACAGAGTCCTGTCCCCACTTCTGTAAGCCTCCTTTTTGGCACGACGAAGCTGCTTGAGTCTTGCTGTGAACCAGGGCTTGTTGTTGTTGTATGTGCGAAAGGACTTTTTGGGCACACACACACATCCTCACAAAAGCTGCTATAAGATGTCACAGTGTCAGTGAGTTCATCAAGGTCTGTAGCTGCAGTCTCAAACACACTCCAGTCTGTGCAGTCAAAGCAGGCCTGTAGCTCTGACTTATCCTCCTCAGTCCAGCGCTTCACTGTTTTGTCCACAGGCTTTGCAGCTTTAAGTTTCTGCCTGTAGGTTGGAATAAGATGGACCATACAGTGATCTGAGAGTCTGAGGGCTGAGCGGGGGACAGAGTGATAGGTGTCTTTTATTGTGTAGCAGTGGTCCAGTGTGATTTTGTCTCTGGTGGGACAGGTGATGTGCTGTCTGTATTTGGGCAGTTCGTGAGTGAGATTTGCTCCATTCAAGTCCCCTAGAACAATGAGTGGAAAGTTGGGATGTTCTAGCTCCAGGCTAGTTATCTGTTTTGCCAGGAGCCGTAGTGTGCTAGCGTAGGCCCTGTGGCTTTAAATAGGCACCCACCCGTATGAAGCTTGAAAATTCTCAGGGAGAATAGAAGAGTTTACAGTTGAACACTGAAATTTGAAGTAAAAGTTGCTTATTTGAATTTCTTTTTGGAAAAGAATTCTAATGAATATTTCATTTTGTCTTACAGGTGCTCTGCTGTTCGACACCTCTTTTGTACTTCTGTTTAACAGGAATTCTATTTTTCTTGTTCCACTCTGTTTTTTGGAATTTTGAACAGATTGATGAATTTATTTCTTGGAACACATTTATTGGTGCCCTTGTTTATGGACAATCAGGTTTGGTACCTGATCTGCTTATATTTATTGATCTGAGAGTCTCTCTGTTCTCCCACTCTATCTGTCCTGTCTTCTGATAAATCCAATTGGCAGTAGACACTAATTCTATATTTTTGCTAATTGGTCATAAATTTAGAAATATTGTACTTGCAAAAAAACATTGATTAGTAATAGAATATTGTTTAAGCAGAATTTTCCCCCGAACTTTTTTCAGTCATAGGTCAACCATTGGCTCATAATTTACATAACTCATAAATATATTGATAGCGCTCACTTTAAATTCATATTTTATTTTTGAGAAATGTATAAAAAAAATAAATACATAAGAATTGGACCCGAAAAACAAGAGCATTGTAGCTGTTCCTGACTCATGTTGCTGTTCCAGGCTTGTCCAGGTTTGCACTCAAGGGTTTGATTTGGCATCAAATATCTGTATCCATTCATGCTATTTGAAAAAGTCAATGTATTTATTTTGTTGTTATAATCTTAAATAAAAACAAAACAAGAGTAAGGAGGACCTGGATTTATTTGGAGTGGAGGGTGCCTGGGTTACGATAACCTGTGTGTGAGT